>NW_025222233.1:383375-476833 GCF_014066325.1 Apis laboriosa
TTTTTTTTTTTTTTTTTTCGTCAAAAAATTCGTCGAATTCGAATTGCATCAAGGTAATCAAAAAATTTCGAAGATTGGAAATTTAATAATATTGTGAATATTGTTGATTATCGATGTAAGATTAGAATACGATTGTTTGTCTTTTAAAAATAAATGTCAAAATTTAAACATTTATTTAACATTCTTTCACAAAAAACAAATTCAATTGAAATAAAAAATTTCCTCAATTCCATTCATTCATTTCAAAAAAACTTTTTTTAACTATTCCAGATTGCCAGAAATTTAAATACTCAAAGAATAATGCAAAAGAATAAAAATGGCTTAATTACATTTACTTTTCATTGAAATAATAGACTCTTAAAGTGCGAAAATAAATTTTTACCTGCTTTAACCATAATAATAATAATAATAATAATAATAATAATATCAATAATAATAATAATATGAAATCGTAGCACGATAAAAAAAATGTAATAAAAAAATCAAATTATATAAAAGCGACAACAGAAGTAAGCCGGGGCATGATCGGTGATTCAGCGTGGCGATATCAAACAATTGAGCAACTAGGTGGCGAAATTCTGCCGCAGGGATGATAGATTGACAGACTGGTTGAATGTTTAAAGCCAGACTGCTCGGTTGAATGGCGAGAGAAGGGGAGGAGGAGGAGGGAAAGGGAGGGAGAGAGTCGCCCATTGCTCGTAGGCAGAAGTGCAGGCAAAGCCGTGGGTGACGGTAACCGGAGTAAAATGGAGAACAACGTGATAAGATTACACAGCATCGTACACCTGTAGAAGCTTTCCCGTGTGTTTTACGCCGTTATAGTTATAGTTTTCGATAAAAAAAAAAAAAAAAAAAAAATTTTGTTCGCGTCATACATATTTAGAATGTAGATTTAATCAAAAAATATAAACGAAAATATACGATTAAATAATATTTTAATCAAGTTTAATTTTAATTTTCGAATCGTTAAAAAAAGAAAAAGAAGAAAAGAAGAGAAATATCGATTAAATATTTTATTGATTTTGCTATTAATTCGAAATCAATGTCACAAATATCAAAAGTATAACTACTTTGCGCAAATAAATTTTCTGTACTAAATTATAATCTTATTTCTTCTTTTTTAAATTCTTATAAAACGATTCCGTGAAACGTGGTAATTCTAAACTTTTAAGCAAGAGTGTAAATAATACACACATATCACACGTAAATATATCTACAAAGTGTTGATACATTCGTGGAATATTTTCTGGAGAATCGAAACAAAGACAAAATTTCGTGTACAAAAATGTCAATCTAGTCTTATTTATTAAGTTATGAATAATTAATTAAAGTTTGACAGGCTGAGGTAGCTTTGTCCTCTCAAAATTTATTTATTTCAGCCTCTCAAAAATAATTTACGAATATAATATTTGTAAAAATAAAAAAATATCCAAAAATATTATAATTTTTTTTAACAAGAATAGAATAAAAAATATAGAAGTAAGAAATGAAAGAAAACGTTTTATATTTTTGTGAAAATGCAATTTTTTAATGGCGTATCAAATGTTTTAAAAACTTTGGTCAGTACGATCAATTTTAAAACATGGTACGATACACAAACCAACCACGTTACATTTTTAACGTGACCTTGCCCATGCCTCATTCAGGCTTGTGCATTTTGTATTACTTGCTGTGCACGTGTCAGATAGGCATGATCGTGAGAGGTTAATATAGACAATTTCGAACGTCGAAATTACAGAAAATCATCCAGCAGCAATAAGATCGTTTTCTTTCTTCTCTCCTAACCTCTTCATTTTTCTTCTTGAAGTTTAATTTATTAGTCCAGTGCTCTGCACTCGTTCTAATTGGATATTTACAATTAGATCTTGTACAGTTAATGTCACTAGCTGAAACACGGGAATTGCATTTACCATTTCTCCAAATTTGTCCAACCAATTTCTTAGTTTGTCTCTTCCTCTCAAATTAACACACTTGAGTGTCCATTTTTCTCTTTTAAATCAAATTTTTTTATTAACATTTAAATTGTAGTAGACTTGTGTGGAATAAAAATATTTCTCTCAAGAATGAATATATATATCCTTTCAGTACGCTTTTCTCCTTTGCTTCGTTTCAAATTGATGTTTTTTTTTTAGACTTTAAAAGATTACTCGAATCAAATCAAGAGATCAATCACGAGATCTTTCGTACTTTGACAAATATATTAATAGAATTAGAATATAAATGTGGAGTTTAAATAAATATAAGAGAAAGACGTTTTAGTATAATTTCGACATTTTTCACGTCACATTTTAATTTCTGCTTAAATTAGCACAGAATGAAACGTTGGAATCGGAAGCTAGTTAAATCGTAGCTTATCGACACATTCCGCTGTCGAACCGCAACAACGGTAGAAAATATTTCAAGTGGAGGGGAGGACGTTAACGGGACAGGGCGACATTACTCTTGTCTCGCACGCTTCCACTCGAGATTTCTTTTTCCCATCCCACGTATCTTCATTTCTACGTGTCTTTCAATCTTTTCCTCCTTACCGATTGAGTATTGGAAAACTCGTCGTTCGTCGTCGAAATAATATTCGTACCTCCTTTAACGCTCCCGAGTAAATTGTCAACGTGCGACCAGGGAATACGAACGATAAATAATAAAATAATAGGGAAATAAAGAAAGAGGAAAAGAAGATTGGAATAAAATTGAAATCGAAATTCACTTATATTAACACACGATACACGTCTCGATTTCTGTCGTATTCTGTTTTACCATTCGAACGATTTGAGAGGAAGTTAATCGAGGAGTTAAGGGAATAATAATTGAATTTGCCAATTGCATTCTTATTTTTTTTTAAAGATATAGAAATTAACTATTGTCATTTTTCCTGCATTCAACGATACAATTTCTTGGAATTCTTACTAATTCTAATTCTATAGATTCGCAAAAATTTCGTTTGGTAATTCTAGTCGGATCGAAATATTTCGAAGATTCGAGAATTTTTTCGAAAAAGATCCTTCTTTGAAAAATACATCTCGAAATGATAAGTGTCTACAGAATCATGAAGAGGAAAGGAAAAATCGAAAGATTTCTTGCTGTGATCCCGGTCGTTTTGAAGGTTCGAGAATTTTTTCGAAGAAGATTCTTCTTTGAAAAATACATCTCTGCAAAATGCGAAATGATAAGTGTCTATAGAATCAAGAAGACAGCAAAGGAAAAATCGAGAGATTTCTTCTGGTGATCTCGGTCGTTTCGAAGATTCCAGAATTTTTTTTTCTGAAAAAGATTCTTCTTTGAAAAATACATCTCCGCGTCGAAATAATGGATATTTATAGAGCGACGAAGATATCGAAGGAAGAGTCGAAAGATTTCCTCCGATAATCCTGTATAATACCGACTGTGTAATATCGTTTCGAAGAATTCGAAAAGTGCATCTTTGGCATCGAAATGGCGGGTATTTAGCTGTTGAAGAGGGCTAAAACATAGGATCCATTCGTTTTTTCTTCCGGTGCCTATTTCTTCCTCGGTTGGAATGCCTTATGTTTTCACAGGCGTTTTCATTTATGCGGCTTTCTATCCTCGTCCCCATCTCTCTCTCTCTCTCTCTTTCTTCGCCTTCTTTTTTGCCCTCCCTTCTCTGCTCGTTCTTTCTTCTTTCAGACGAGCACACTACCTTTCACGTCTTATTTTTTTCACTCTTACCCCTCTTCCACTTGTTCGTCAGTTCTCTTCAGACAGCAGAGAACCACTCTCCACGTAAGTAATATCTAAATTGCTTCCGTGATTGAAACTTTTCTTCCTTTTTTTTTTCCTTCTGTTTTTTTTCTTTCTCTTTTTTGAAGGGGGGAGGAGAGAGGAGATTTCAGACTTATTGAGAAAGATTGTGAGTAAAATTGTCGTGAAACGGATAGAGATCGTGGAGGAAGGATTGTCTTTTGGAGCCAATATTTGGATACATTGTCTCCATTCTTTCTTCTTTTCCTTTTCTTCTTCTTCTTCTTCTTACAGCAGGACTTTTTTTTTTATTTGTTTGGAATGTATAATGCACATTTTCACACCGAGCCAACTTTATATTTATATATTAAACATTTCTTCCTCAAAAGGCTGAAAAAAAAAATAAAAATAAAAAAAGAATTAAAGCAGTACTACTACTTTTCTTCTTTCTTTCGCTTTGACTCACGTAGTTAGCCACGTTTATTCAGAGTGTATAACGTGCGTATTTTCACCGCTACTTTAATCGCCGTTAAACATCTTTTCCCTTTTGAAAAAAAAAAAAAAAAAAAGAATGAAAGCAAGCATTAGAATAAATCGTTCTCATTTTCTCTTCTTCTATTCCGTTCTACAAATTAGATGTTTATCAGAGAAGAAATGTATACTGTCTAATTGGTTTTTTTTTTTATTAGTTTGTACTCGTCGAATGGTATTTTTTTTTTTTTTTTTTTTTTTTTTTTTTTTTNTTTTTTTTTTTTTTTTTTTTTTTTTTTTTTTTTTTAAGGAAAAGTCGATAAACTAAACGAACAATGGTGGCAAACTTTTTTCTCGATTTTGCAAATAGCTCGAAATAGTAGTGGTATTCGCGATGCGATAGATGGCGAGCAACGACCCAATTGTTTCTTTAATGGGTGACGATAAACGTCGGTCTGATAGTACAGTTAAGGTCCTACACGGGCGCTGGACGAGCCGAGAATTAGGTTCGAGCGTACCATTGGGAAAGCCGGAGTCGAAACTGGATTCAACCTAGCTCCACGCTATACTGTAATTGCGACCCGATCTCTGCGCATACGAATTGTGTGTAAATCGACGGATTTCCCTTAAACGTGACAAAGGACGTGTGATTTTCAATTTAATGTGTTGAGGAAAAAAAAAAAGAAGAAGAAGAAGGAACGGATCTCGATGATGATCCAATTTTTTTGAAAACGCTTTCAGGAAGAATTGAGAGAGTTTTTAGGAAGGAGTCAGAAAGTATCGAATGAAAAATCGAATCATCTTTTGTGAAGTTTTTTAATGATGGAATGAAAATTTAGAAAGTTTTTCGTCCAGAAGTCGATTGATGATCGAATTATCTCTTGTGAAGATTTTAGTTGGGGATTTTTTGTCGATATGTAGATTGATAATCGAATCATGTGAAAATCTCTGTGAAAATTTCAAATGATGGAATGAAAATTTACTTGGAAATTTATTCTTCGAAAATCGATTGATGATCGAATTATCTCTTGTGAAGATTTTAGTTGGGATTTTTTATCGATATGTAGATTGATAATCGAATCATCCTCTGTGAAAATTTCAAATGATGGAATGAAAATTTACTTGGAAATTTATCTTTCGAAAATCGATTGATAATCGAATCATTACTTGTAAAAATTTCAAAACGAGAATTTATTTAGAATGAGAATTTACTTGGAAATCTTTCGTCCAAAAATTTTCTGTGAAAATTTCAAATGATGGAATGAAAATTTACTTGGAAATTTATCTTTCGAAAAATTGATAATCGAATCATTCCTTGTAAAAATTTCAAAACGAGAATTTATTTGGAAATCTTTCGTCTAAAAATCGATTGATAATCGAATCATTCCCTGTAAAGAATTTAAACAATGGAATGAGAATTTCTTGCCCAAAAATCGATAATTAATCGAATCATCCTCTCTGAAAATTTCAAACGGATGGAATGGAAATTTATTTGAAAATTTTTCGTCCAAAAGTCGATTGATAATCGAATCATCCCCTGTGAAGATTTCAAATGATGGAAATGAAAATTTTGTAGATAAACAAAAGAAGAATTGAATCATTCCCTATGAAGGTTTCAAATAATAGAACAAGAAATTTGCTACGTTTCGTAAACAAGGTCAAATAAGACTCGTGTTTATGCGAACTTTTTTCATTGTTTTCGAGTAGCGAATCAATGGTTGGCATGGATCCCACATATGATATATATCATTTCTTGTACACACGTTTTGCTTTCCCGAGTAAAGAATGACGCAACTGCAAAATTGTAAATTTTTAGATAAACGTACCATTTACCTTAAAAACATCCAATTTAAAAAAAAAAAACTAAACGATCTTAACAACAAAGTTGTATCATCAAATTCCATATATTTTAATCATAATAACTTTTTAATTTCAAAAGAGAAAAAAATCATCGTGATATTCAAAATTATATTATTAAATTTTTATTTTTAGATAAAAAAATTTCATTCCATCACATCTTATCTTTATTCCCAATTAATATTTTCAATACTGCCAACATAATCCATCATATTTCTCAAAACTAATAACACACACTTGCACATTTAATTCTTCCTTGAATTGAAAAATCATCTTCGCCACAGAATCTTTCAATAATTCGAAATACACCGATTAAATATTTCATCCTGCTCGACGATCATAACCGTGTGGTTTTCAAAGTATCGTAACACTCTGCCTTACATATAACAGTATCCTATAATACTTTCCTGAAAATATGGTTTAATACGGTGTAAAAACCTGGACCAACATCCAGCCAACTCTCCTCAAACTCTTTCTCTCTCTCTCTCTCTCTAATCAATAATTTCGATCGATTAATTTTCACGAAGAAGAAGAAGAAGAAGAAATGATCGATTTTCCCCGATCTTCCATTATGCCACTTTCCATTCCTTTACGCTATCTTCCAAACCAAATCAAAGAGAGAGAGAGAGAGAGAGAGAGAGAGAGAGAGAGAGAGAGAGAGGGAGAGGGAGAGAGGGAGGGAGGATTAATTCCTTGGAAGCAAGTTTGTTTCACGGGTATTCCCCCGCGTGGGAACAACACGAGTCGAGCAAAAGGAGAAGGGGAGGGGGGGGAATGATCGAAAGGAGAAAATTGCGAGATGTCGAGGATGATTGATTATTTTTCCTTCGGTTATCCGGTTTCGAGGCGAAAAGGAGAAAGGGCAAGGAGAGGGGAGGGGGCGGGAGTATGGGAGATGAAGGTGTATTATTATACAAGGCTGGAGGAGGAGGTGTGTCAAAGAAAACGTCGTCGTGGATAAATATACATCTGAAATAATAACGACAACCGACCGAGCGTCTTCTCCAGGGAGCGATGAGAAAGAGGGAGAGAGAGATACTTGTATATAGTTAGGAAAAGAGAGATCGGAGTTAATTGCGATATCATTATGAAAATCGGTGACGTATAACGCCTGTCCTAGTTCGCGTTCGACACGAAAATATACCACGTACAATAATATAGCGCTATAACGTTTGACCGAGTTAACATGCGCGCGCAAGAGAGAGAGAGAGAGATAAATGTGTATCTTTATGAAAAATATTTCGTTCGGATCGACGTCGCGATGATCGAGAGGTTTACTTCGTCGTAAAGTTTCGTGTGGATTCGTGGATGAAATGGTAAAAGGCGATGCTATGCACAATTGATATTTTTTTCCGCTCGAACGTTTCGATAATTAATGCGTTGAGGTTATGCTTGTATATTCGTGCTAAATATTTTATTCGTTGTGGATTTGAAGATGAAACGATAGAAGGATGTCGCGATTATTAATATTTTGAGAAAAGAATCGTAAGAAACGTTTCGATAATTATTTTTTGAGGTATGAACGATATTTGTGCTAAATATTTCAAGTTGTACATGTTAATTTGATGTAGATTTGAGAATGTAATGATAAAAAGGATGATTAATATTTTGTGATTATTTTGGAAGAATCGTGAAAATGTTTCGATAATTTTTGAAGTTATGAGCTATACTTGTGCTAAATTTATGTTATACAAGTTAATTTGAATTTGGGAATGAAATGATAAAAAGAATGTTGTGATTAATATTTGAAACTTGTGTTGAACATCGTATATTGTACAATATTAATTTCATTGTAATTGATATGATTTTGAGGATAAAATGATAGAAAGGATGTTGTCGATAATTATTTTTTGAAGTTATGAATATGTTATTTCAAGTTGTACACAAGTTATAATTTGATTTGAGATAACAAAAGGATGTTGTCGTTAATATTTCGGAATCATGAAAACGTTTCAATAATTTTTGAGGTTATGTGCGATATTTGTGTTAAATATTTTAAGTTATACGTTAATTTCGTGGATTTGATATGGATTCGAGGATGAGATGATAAATATATTGGAATATCGCGCGAACGTTTCGATAATTATCCGTTGAGGTTACGCGCGATATTTGTGCTAAATATTTTATGTTATATGTTAATTGGATTTGATACGGATTCGAGGATGAGATGATAAATATATTGGAATATCGCGCGAACATTTCGATAATTATGTGGTTATATTTGTGTAAAATATTTTATATTATATGTTAATTTCGTGGATTTAATATGGTTTTTAGGATGAAATGATAAAAGGATATAGCAACACATAATGTGATGAATTGAGGTTATGTGTGATAAATATCTCATAATGTATATGTGGAAACGTATGTTAATTGAAAAAAAAATTTGATTAAATTCTATATGTAATTTTATTATTATTATCTTTGTTATCATTATCATTAATGTAATCGAAAATTAAGCACAATGTATGACACGTGTTTTTGATATTAAAACGATGACGAATTAAAATAATTCCAACCATTTAAATTTTATAATCAATTTTGAATCGAATTAAATGCATTATTTTCGAATTCCATCATTTTACAAAATTTTCTCTTTCGTTACACGCGAAAATTACACGTGCCACGAGTCATATCTATAAAATCATATATTTATAACAACTTTGAAGTTTAATAACCAGAAAATCGTGTATCGTGCACGCGTCTGTTTATCTTTAATTTACAAGTATGGAATGTATAATATCACAATTTCGATACATGTTCAAGTGTTCCTGTGATCTCTGATTTTTTTCCAACTTTTTATCTGGATGGAAAGAAAATTTTATATGGAAAGAAAATTTATTAATTTATTTTAATAAATTTATTCCGATATTTCAACAATTTCAAAATAACAAAAAAATTTATTCATTTCTTCCTCTCTTTTATCTTTTAAACTAAAAACTGAAAACTATCCTACAATTATCCTTTCCCTATACATTCCATATCATCCCATTTTTTCCCTTAAAAGAAAATTAAATCTTACGTAAAATCTTTAGAATTTCTTTTATGAAAAGGCGACTTTGAAAAAATAATTATCCTTTCGATTATTCCAATCTTTCTTAAATACCGTAAAAATTTATCCATTTCTGCCATTTCTTCTTAACCTTAAAACTGTGCCACTTTTTTTATCGAGACTAAAAACTATTCTAAACTATTCTACAACTACCCTTTCCCTAATATTCCTCTATTTCTCTTGTTTTTTCCCAACAAAATTAAATCTTGCGTGAAATCAAGAGTTTTTCTGCCATGAAGCCATGATCTTGAAAAAAATAATCAAGCTTTCTTAAAAAATTTATTTCTTCTCAATTTTGCGATTCTCTTTTATCTCGATCGAAAAGAAGAGAAATTGCCTTTCCTATGGATATATATATATATATTCCATTTTCCAATCTAAAAAACTCGACAGAAAAAAAAAAATAATTTATCCTCTTTCCGCGATGCAAAATGTTTAACCCGGTACATATATTATGTCTTTCAATATTAATACAGGAGGAAAAAACGTGTCATCGAGCGCATTCGACGACACATCACCGAAACCACCGATCGAACATCATTACGATTAGTGGTGAAGCGTATCCTATGAAAGATTCATTTTTTTTTCAGCCGAGCTGAAAAAAAAAAGAACAGTCTATCTTAATCATCGAAACGATCCCTTGATACACACACATACACACACAAACTTTTTTTCTCCATTTTCCTTTTTTTTTTGTTTTTTATTCTTTCTGAAATGCGGGCATGAGAGAAGAGAGAGAGAGAGAGAGAGAAGAAAGAAAGAGAGAGAATAATTGTACTAACGAGAAGAAGAGAAGGGAGAGACAGACAGGTAGAAGAAGGGAGAGGGGAGAAGATGAGCTCGGTGGAGCAGAAGAAAATCCCCTTTCGGGAATTCCTTGTTCCTCGACCTCGATCGATTTTTCCCCTCGCGAGCCCACGTCCTGTACCTGCACGTCTTATGCTCGAAATGATATCGAATCGTAAAGTGGCCTGTACTTAGACGTAAAGCCGCGTCCACACTTGTTTTAAGAAGGCACGGTATGCAGTTATTTTGAGGAATGAATTTTGAGAGGAGGAATTGAGGTTTGTTTTCTTTAGTTTTCTTTAGTTTTCTTTTTGATTTAAATTTTTAATAATTTTTAATAATTGGTAATTCAGAAATTTATATTGAGAAGATTTTTTTTTTGAGAAGAATTGAGGTTTGTTTTATAGTAGTTTTTTTTTTATTTAAATTTTTAATAATTTAGAATTATTAATTTAGAAATTTAAGTCGAAAAGATATTTTTTTTAAAATTTAAATCAAGATTTTTTTTGAGAGAAGAAATTGAAGTTTGTTTTTTTTTTTTTTTTTTTAATAGTTTTTAGTTTTTAGTAATTCAAAAATTTAAGTTGAGAAGATTTTTTTTTCTTAAATTTAAATTAAGATTTTTTTTGAGAGGAGAAATTGAAGTTTTTTTTTTTTTTTAGTAGTTTTCTTCTTGATTTAAATTTCTAATAATTTAGAATCAATAATTTAGAAATTTAAATCGAGAAAATATTTTCTTTGAAAAAAAGAATTGAGGTTTGTCTTTTTTTTTTTTATTAGTTTTCTTCTTGATTTAAATTTTCAATAAATTATAAGACTTCGGTGTGGCATGGAATGGACACAGTTTCAGGATATATTTGAGAAAATTTTTTAAAATAATTCAGAGTCGGTTTATTTGTTGTCCTTACTATGTTGAAGATGAAAGTCACTCTCAAAATGATATCAATTTGTGGAAAATACTCTTGGGAGTAAATATCGAAAGTTTTCAACCTAAGCATCATTCCCTATCCTGCACTGTGTGCGTGGAGAAGAATTTTCAGGTATTCACATATGTTCAACATGACTATTGTCATTAGTATGTGCACAAATTTTCGTTTCGTTTCTACAATTCTCTTTTATATATTTCTATAAAAATTTATATCCACCGTTTTATAATAATTTATAATAAATTTTTCTTTATTCCGAAATTAATTTCTGATTTCTCCTAATTTTCACTAAACATTTCATTAAATAATATCGAATGAATTCTACAAAAAAAAATAAAAAATATTAACAATATATTTATTAGATATTCAAATTTCATAAGAAAAATTATAATTTATAATTTTTCTCTTTTCATGCTGACTTTTCATGAGACAAATATATATCCGAATTCATTTGCTTCTAATTTCGAAAATCTCTATTATGTCTATGATAAATATTCGATGAACGTAATGTTAAAAATAAAGATTTTCGATTGTTCGATAGAAAAGAACGTATCGTAAACGAACGCTGTAAAATATTGATCAATATGTTACAAAACAATGAGACGATTCACTATTATTCCATCGGTTTCAAATGTGTAATGATTGATGCAAATGGAATCCATAGATAGGCAAAATTTAATAATTGAATAAAGTTACATCGATAAGTTATTTCAATAATTTATTGTTTGAAACAGAATAATAATCAAATAGCAAATAAGCTATTTGTAACATTATACGAAGAGCGAATCAATTTATTCAAACAACATTTTCAATAAATAATTATTTAAAGTAACTAATTATTCGAAATTTTTAATTAGTTTTCAACAGGATTTAATATGTCCAACATTTAATGCATCTTTTTGTAAATAATTAATATATAAATAATAGTTATTTTTTTTACTACAATTATTTTCTTTAGAGAATTAGAAACTGTATAAAAAAAAATATAACATCTATTCAATATTCCATCGAAATATTTCTCGCTGTTAGTAATAATAATAATAATGATCGTAATTCGATCGTGATAACATTTATCGAGATATAAGAAATAAGAAATAAACCCAATGTTAATCTAAATATATTATATAGATTCGTTCTTACTACTGTTCCACTCGATTTAATAATACGTTAGAGAAAATTGGAATGCGCATGCGTATCTATCTCTTGTATAATAACAAGGTGGGGATAGCAGTACGAAAATCCCGTAACCAGAATTCCAATTTTACGTGACAGCCACGTTTCAAATGGCACGGGTATAGAATTATACGTTTGCAGAGTGGGAAGAAACTGGAATCCGGTCACGTACTAGTTTCATTTAAGAGAATCTTGTATTTAAAATCGTCACGACTTCCTTTACTCATTTACTCAGAAATTGGCAGAATACACTAGAAATCGTTGCTACGCATACATAACAGGCACGTGACTAATTTTTTCCTTGCGCTACACGTATGTGTGTGTGTGTGTTGTGTGTGTGTGTGTGTATATATATATATACATATATATAGTATATGTGCTTCTTCTTTCTCCTATTTCTGCCCCTCTCTAGAGATCGAAACTGCAGCAACAGGTGAAGAGGAATTACGCGTTTAATTACAGGCGAATTAAAATGTAAATTGAAAATTTTCTTTCTCTCTTTTCTTTTCTTTTTTGCAAATGACGAAAAGACATCGAAATTCGTAGATTGATTCTTTGACTGAGAATATCTTTTATCTTCGATTCGATTTTTGTGGTATTTGCCGTTTTATCTCATAGTAGATATTAAAAAGATAAAAGATATGTGCCGAAGAATTTCTGTATTGGAATATACAGATATATATTCGTGCGAAATGGAATTCTTGAGGGAGAATGGATATTTGAAATTATATATATTTGTCAGACAGTGAAAATTATATAGCTGAATTGAATTATAGTCAATTTTCGATAAATATTTTTTTCACAGCAATACAATGATAAAATATAGAATAAAAATAAAATAAAATTCATTCGATCAACAATTCTGTATTGAAAAACAGGAACGCAAAATATTTACACGATCGAATTCGCAAATACATAATATTCGACAGTAAAACTTATAATAGTAGAATTTTATAGTATTCCTAGCCTCGGGTTTTACATTCATTTTCGACGTAACTTTTCATACACACGTTTCTTATTTTACGATTTAATAATTGAAAATAAAATAAAATGTCAAAAAACAATTCTGTGTCGAAATACAGAATCGAAATAATTATATATACATGTATATATATATATGACAATTCATAAAAGTATTCGAAAATTAATTTATAACAGGGAAATTCACTTAACTTGAAAATTCTAATTTTAACGAAACTTTGCACAGAACATATTTTAGAGCAATTTTCTCGTAAACGAGAAATCATTTTCAGGAAGAGGAGAGGGGGAGGAGTGAGTTTCAATTTCATTTCGAAACCATTTTTACAATGACCTGATGATAGAACGTTAAATTCTGAACAAATTTTTTTTTTCTTAAAATCGAAAATTACAATTCAAAGAAACGAAAATTCGATTTCACCTTTCTTCAAATGACTTTTCCAAGCGGAAAACAAATTCCTCCGTACACGATCCATCTCGAAGTTAATAAAAAACAAATACTTTCGCGAACCACTGTTACCTGTAAATCCATTAAATTTATTTACTTGCACATACACGTTATTAGCCTTATTTTTCAATACTTTATACGATAATGGAAAATTCCATTCCCCGTGAACGAGAAACCGCATTTTGCACAGAATCTTACGTTTTATTATTAGAAGAGACGAGCGGTCGAGGAAAATTTCGGTTTCGAGATTATCTATGTCAATTTCGTTGGAGAAGTATTCGTGGGGGGGGGGGGAGCGAAACCTCCGCGATCTCGATAAATGACTGCACTTCGAGAGTGAAACGACAACAGAAAGATCGTACAAAAGGATTTTGCCCCGCACCTGTGGATTCCTGTGGCTCCTCTCTTTCCGCTTAATTCCTCCAATTTTGCACGTGCGTGCACTTCGAAAAAAAAATTCTTTCTCTCTTTTAAATCGTACGATCTTTTTTTTCTTTTTTTTTTTTTTTCAATCTTTTGATTTTACTCAGCAACGGTTTCCTTTGTTTCTAATGTTTCTCTCTCCATCCTCGTTCCATTGTCTCTGCGATTCTGGAGATTCTTCTTTATTTTCCGGTTCTGGATATCTTTTGAACGTTTTCTTTTTTTTTTTTTTATGGCTAGTTTCGCGTATTAGAGGAGGGAGGGATGATTGTGTCGTTGAAGTGAAACTCTTTTTGACCGTTGAAAAGGATAATTTTATACGTGTTTCCAGACGTTTTTTGAGTGAGCATTTTAGAATTTTTACGGAAGCGTATAATTTTCGTATTGTTGCATATTTTTCTTATTTATTAATTCGAATATTATTACAAGTTTAGTTATATTCTGAATATAGAAATTTTGAAAAATTTCGAACAGTTTATCCATAGATATTACACGTAATTTTAGAATTTTTTTTTTTGGATAATTATAAGAAAATTTTTAATCTGTATAACAATATTAAAATATTTTTTAAATTCTTCACAGTACGTTATCTACATGTTTAATATAACATGTTTTCTCAATAAATTAATTGAATATTTGAATTTAACTTTTAATAATAAAAATAATTTTGTAATAATAAAAATAAAATAATAAAATAATAAAAAACACTCATGCTTGATGAATTTATAAATTTAATATTTTTGGAAAACTATTTTTCAAACGAAACGATTCTTTGCTCTTCATCTTTCACGCATTTTCGCGCATAAGAGAATTTATCTAAATTCTATTTGTCAACACTTCAAGCATGAAAATGGAAAAGTTTGAAAAAAAATTATCCTTTCTGAAGAGACAAATTCTCATCTTTCGCATAAGAGAATTATCTTAGATCCATCAAATCTTCAAACTTAAAAACAGAAAATATCTGGAAAATATAAACTACCACTCTGTACAAATTCTTATTCATCCTTCATCTTTCGCGCAAGAGAATGATCCAGATCCATCAAATCTTCAAACTTAAAAGCAGAGAAAATCTCAAAAATATAAACTATCCCTTTTTGAAGAGACACCTCGTACAAATTCTTATTCTTATTCTTCGTACTTCACATATTTCACACAAGAGAACAATCTAGATCCAACATCACATCTTCAAAAACGAAAAAAGGTTAAAAACCATACAAACCACACTCCTCCTTCTGAAGAGACACTCTGCACAAATTCTTATTCATTCTTTATCTTTCATACAAGAAAATGATCTAGATCCATCATCAAATCTTCAAACTTAAAAACATCAGAGAAAGCTTCAAAAATATAAATTACCATTTTTTGAAGAGGCATCCTTTACAAATTCTTATTCATTCTTCATCTTTAATATATTTTCACACATAAGAGAATCTATTTAAATTCTACTTGTCAACTCTTCAGACTTAAAAAAATTTCAAAAAAACCACTTCTTCTGAAGAGACACCCTCTTCAAAAATTCTCATTCATTCTCATCATCTTTTATACAAAAAAAAATGATCTATCAAATCTTCAAAAAGCTTCAGAAATACAAACTATCCCTTCTGAGGAAACACTCCTCATTTTTTATCTTTCACACACAAGAGAATTTTGTCCAGATCCAACCAAAATCAAATCTTCAAAAACGAAAAAGGTTCAAAACCTTTATAACATATATACAAGTCCACCCTTTGTGGGGAGAACAAAAATGAATCTTCTGAAGTAGAAATGAGACAAATTTGAGAAAAATTCGAATTTCGATTTTTCGAGTGAACGAAGAAAAAAGAAATATGACGCCCGATGTACCAGAGATATCGATTCGAATCATACTCTGGGATACAATTTTTCTTTTTTTTTTTTTTTTTTTTTTTCTGGATGATCGAGGAACAATTTAACTTTCGCGTCACGTCACGAATAGAATTCTCTCTCCTTTCGATCGTTTTCCATCCTCCTATCCACCATTGTTCCTCCACCGTTTCTCCCCTCTGACAATTTCTGACCCGAACTTCCATCGTCCCCCTCCCCTCCCCTCCCCTCCCCAAGTTTTTGTGTTTTCCACGCGTTGTTACGCTCGCATGAATGCAAATTCACATTTTCACCGCTGGATTATTCGCACGCGAATTCTCCCCGCGAAAGGAGAATTCCTCCCCGTTTATCCGTTTCCAATCTACTTTTATCGACTTATTATTTTCCGCCCGACATTTTTTTCTTTCCAAACGTTTATCAATCCCGATTATACGTACTTTTTCCTTTCTTCCTTCTTTCTTATCAATGTCTTTTCGTGCCTTTCTTATTCTTTTTTTTTTATATAGTTAATTTTCGTAATCGTAATCGTAATCTTAATTAGACGTTTAGCATTTTTATTTCGATTTATATGGACGCGTGAATTTCTCTTTTTTTTTTTTTTAGAGGAAAGAATTTGATGGATGGAGAATACTGAATGAATAAATAATACATCTTGATATTGTTAATTGATTATATTATACGTGTATATATTTTTGTTGTTTCTTGTCGTTTCTTTTTATAGATTCGCGTGATCACATTATTTATTGAGAGATCGAATTTGTAGAATTTTCCTTTTTTAAAAAAAGATCGAGTAATTAGATAAAAGGAGAAATTAAATAAATAATTCGTTGATTATTAATTGATTGTTTTATATATATATATATATATTTTGTATTTTTTTTTTCTTATTGTTTCGTTTTACAGTTTCTTTTTACAGTTTTCTTGTTTTCATAATCGTAGTTATTTTCCTATTAATTAATTATACGTGTATTTTCTTTTCTTGTTCTCTCTTTTTATAGTTTCGCATGATCACATTTTTATTTAGATTTAATTAGATTAATTTTTCTTTTTTTTTTTTTTTTGAAGAGAATTGACTAATTTGATAAAAAAAAACTAAATAAATAATTTATTTTGATAATTAATTGATTATATATATATTTTTTTGTTATTGTTTCGTGATATTATATTTCGTTATTATTTTCCTTTTAGAGAAGGATTGAGTTATTTGATAAAAGAAACTAAATAAATAATTCGCTTTAAATTGATCGTTATGTAAAAATTTTTAATTGTATTGAGAGGCTAATATAGAATTTCTTCCTTTTTTTTTTTTTTTTTTTTTTTTTTTTGACAAAATGAAAAGACAAAAATTTGCGCGATAAATTTTTTATTGAGAGATATGTGTAGAATGGAAACGTTTTTTGGTTTTTTTTTTTTCGCAATTTTTACTCGAACCGAAATTATTTCTATCTTTCTACGTTTCAAATATATTATTCGAGAAAATTTATTACCCTTTAAAAATACACAATGATGATAATTTTAACGGGCGAAAATAGAAATTTAAAAAGCAATAGAATTTCTTTATTTAAATATAACGAAATATATCTCTTATATCTTACTTCCTCGATCGAACCTTCAACGATGAATATTTAACAAGAATTTAAAATTATGTACTTTACCAACTACATAATTAATGGATCTTAGATTTTCTCCATAAAACTTCCTCAAACTGTCGTAAATTATAAGCGCGGGGAGGGAGGGAGGGAGGGAAAAAAACCGATTTAATTTTATCGACGATTTTGAAGTGTAAAAAAGAAATAAAGAATAAAAAAAAAAAATCATAATATCCTCGTTCTCTCTTATAAAATTGAAGAAAAAGAAAAAAATTAAAAAAAAAATCTTCACCTCTTTCTTCCTTTCTTTTTAAAAAAAATGCGCCTTTAAACTGAATTTATTACTTAAGTAATCAACCGCCACGAGCACGCGAGAAATTGCCACGAACGTTGTTCCTCTCTTATTAATTGAAATACAGGCTTGGAAAAAAAAAAAAAAAAAGCTCGAAAAAAGTCAGAGAAAAATCGTTAAAAGTTAATCGATGATTAAATCGTGTATAATATGATATAAAGTTTGACAAAGATTTGGAAAAAAAAAAAAAAGAAGAAATCTGGAAGAGGAAACAGCGATATTGGTTAAAAAAGTTTGCACAGGACGGGTTACTCTCTCTTGGGGGGTCCTGCGAAACGCGGACAGCACGATGTCTCGAAAGGGGTCGTCCCGCGAGACGTCTAATGAAAACCCTTTAGTTTCGAGGTTTAATTTTAGTTAAACTGGTTTTCATAAGTTTGACACGCTCACTCGTGAGAAATAATGCGATCTCATTAATATTCGTTTTTCTCCTCTCTTTCCAGGAATGAACGAAATTTTATAATTGCAATGTAACAGTGGAGGAAGCAATGTGAAGAAGAAGAAGAAGAAGAAGAAGAAGAAAAGATGGAAAGGAATAAGAAAGGAGATTATTGTTCCTTATTGTCCTATCGATGCAATTCTAAAGGATATATAAAATAAGTGAATGAGTAAATGTAAAGTTGTAAGAAGTAATGTAGAAAATTAAAAGCTATTGAAATCCAAAAGATTATGCAATTTTGTGAACCAGGAAATATAAGCAAATTTAAATAAGTATATTTAATTGCAAGTAAATTATAAGTAAAAAGAATTTTGTATTACACAAATTTTGACAAATATTCTCAATTTTTCCCTTTCCAGGTGTAATGAATGAAATTTTATGATTGTAATGTAAAGAAAAAAAAGAAGAGAGTAATAAGAAAGAAGACTATAATCCTATTGGTGCAATTCTGAAGGATATGTAAAATAAGTGCATGAGTAAATATGAGAAATGTAATATAAAGTTATTATATAAGAAGCAATAAAAGAAGTAAAAAAATTGAAGGCCATTAAATTCAAAAGATTATGCAATTCTGTGAGCCAGGAAATATAAGCAAATAAGTATATTTAATTATAAGTAAATTACAAGTAAAAAGAATTTTGTATTACACAAATTTTGACAAATATCCTCAATCTTCTCCTTTCCAGATGTAACGAATGAAATTTTATAATTGTAATGTAACAATAAACAAGAAAAAAAAGAAGAGATAATAATAAGAGACAATAAGAAAGAAGACTATAATCCTATTGGTGCAATTCTGAAGGATATGTAAAATAAGTGCATGAGTAAATATGAGAAATGTAATATAAAGTTATTATATAAGAAGCAATAAAAGAAGTAAAAAAATTGAAGGCCATTAAATTCAAAAGATTATGCAATTCTGTGAGCCAGGAAATATAAGCAAATAAGTATATTTAATTATAAGTAAATTACAAGTAAAAAGAATTTTGTATTACACAAATTTTGACAAACATCCTCGATTTAGTCCATGTTTAATATTGCAAAGATATCTCGTAACAATAAAAAAAAATAAAAAGTATCTTTAAATAAAGTATTCTTGGTTTAACACAATATTTTAAATTTTTAAGGAGAGAAAAGAATATAACCTTGAACCATATCTTTCAATATTGTAATATGTTCTTCATTTTAAATACTGAAGAAACAAGGGAATCTCTTTTTTCGATTGATATTATACCAGTTTGCCTTTCTAGGCATGGCAATAATAAAGAATTGAACAGAACAACCTAACCTCAAAATAGAACGTATTTAATATTAAATCGTGCCTCTTATTTTTCGACACGAATATCAATGTCTCAATCTCAGTTATTTTTGGCATTTAATTAATTTTATATACATATTTTAAACGTGTACTTTTATTAGTGATTTAATTTTATTAATTGAAGTGAAATTGAGATAACTGAAGTACTCGGTGAATAAAATATTTTATTAGCTTGAGAATTTTATCAATTTAGAGAGATGATCGAGATATTTGATGAACAACGGATAAAGTATCGAGAATTTTATTATTTCACAAATAGCTCTATTTAAAATCCAATATTAAAATAATAATAATAATAATAATAATAATTAATAACGCATAAATTGAATTACAAATCAACAAATAAAATAAACATCCATTAAAACATTAAAATATACATTTTTCTAAAAATTTTCAATTTTAAATATCCTGCTTTAATTTTTTTTCTCTTTTTTTTTACATCTTGATTCATCGAAACAAAATTTTCAAATCTCAAACTTGTCCTCTTATATTTACCATTACTAACCTATCATTAATCAAACCTATTACACTAAATATTATACTGAATTAAAGTTGTTAAAAATCATCTAAAATTATCTCAACTATATATATTCTATTTACGAGAGAAAGAATTCACATGTACAAATTTCTAAAGAGAAATTTAGTTTAAATGTTTAATAGAAATGTTTGTACACAATGTGTATCAATGTCCATCGTTTCACGCTACAATGATTAATGGAACAATGCACGCGGACGAATAATTGTGATCACGTTAAATTGCAGAGTTGGTGCATTGAAATAAGGGTATATACCGTGTTTCAATGCAATAATTGTTGGCGTTTCAGTAATCAGATTTGAACTTGGTGGTATTTTATAATAAAGCCAGGTCTCCAGTACTTGTTATCGCAGGATAATAAGGATTATGTTGTTTCAAATTTCCCCTATCTCCAAGATACTTAAAATATTGTCTATCTCTTTTCAATCGTTTAAACAATTTTCCAATAATCTTGAATAATATCTAGACGCTCGTTTCTCACCTTGGAAATCTTTAAACTGCGAATAGAGGAAAAGCAAAAAAATTTGAGATTTTCGAGCGAGAATAAAGAATACACGCGCTTCTTTCAGAAATCTTTTCACACGATTGTGAATATTTGTAAAGAAAATTTTTTGCGCACCGTATCCAATGTGAAACGAGTGCTCAATTTCATAAATGCGCCATAAATGTAAAATGCAATATTGTGTGGCAAGCTGTGTACGGTTTGCACATCAGTAAAAAAAAAAGGGATGTTCGACAAAAAGTTTCACTTTATATAATGAAATATCCACACGATATATATACATATTTCTCCGGTTCGTTTTGTTCGATTACGTTTTTTTGAAAAGGATTAAAAATAGGAAAAATGTATAATTAAATTTGAATCGACAATTGGCGACGACAATTGCGAAAAATAAACAACAGAAAATTATTCGTCTCGTTTAAATTATCGATTTTTTTATCGCGTAAATTTCTTTTTTTTTTTTTGGACGAATTTTCAATATTCAAGAAATTATTTCTTGTTGGTTAAGTGTCGTCCATTTTTTTTTTCTTCAGAATCGATCATTAAGACAGCGGAGAATTCCATTGCCTTGATTTACCGCAGAGACACGTACAACCTTCCGGACCACTACTCGTAAAAGCACGCTACTTTGTATGGAAACCGATGAGCCCATTGCTCAATGCTTCCAGGCCAAGCATTGACTCGTAGCTTCAACCAGTGCTCGATTTTGATTTGACAGGAATCTGAATGTACACTCCAATGATGGTTTCATGTTCGAAACTAGAGCTCTCTCTTTCCCTCTCTCTTTCTCTCTCTTCGTTACATCGAAATGCACGTCCTAAATTTTACTCAAAAAAAAAAAAAAAAAAAAAGAAAAAATTATTCAACTCTAATTTATGCGTCGTAATAAATGTAAAATGTAAATTTTTCGAAGAAAAAAAATATTTGAAAAAACATTACAATAAGTAAGACGCATCTAAATCCATTGTTTTTGCTGAAAACGAACGGAAAAATGTCGATCGAGTCCTTTTTTTTATTGAGCGATTGAAATTGAACGAAGACGAAGTTAGATGAAGCGAGATAAGGCGACAGAGTAAGGCAGTAATGCGACGAGGATAGTAACTTGATAAATAAGTTTGTTCGATCGAAATTTTTGTGTATCAACTTTTCTATTTTCGTTTCAGCTCACGGATTCGATTCTCCAAAAAGTGTGTTTTGCAAATATATCAACGTATATCTTGTTTCGTGGAGCAGAATCAGCATAGATATTGGTTTAGAATACATTACTTCAAAATGAGCAAGGTTGCGGTATGGCCAGTTACACAGTTACAGATATTCGTAGAGCACGTATATAGATGCATAACACGATGTTCACCGCCGCCTAACCGTGGTTTGCAACAGGTTCCTTTCAAAGCTCCAAGTTCCCCCTTCATTTTCGTAGATAGAGAGAGTGAGAAAGAGAGAGTGAGTAAAAGAGTGGGAGGGAGGAAGGAAGGAAGGGTGGGAGGGAGGGAGGGAGGGAATAGTGAAAACGTGGCGTAAGAGAATGATCCCGCTCGATCGAACGAGCGATTAAACTCGAAGGCTCGCTGGCTTCTACTTAACGATAATTCTACCTCGCTCCCCTCCTCGAGTTGCTACGTTCAACTGTTTGCTCGTCTGTTTATTCGCCACGGTGATTGCGAATCGAATTTTAAATGGATTAGTTTGGTTTTCGTCAATTTTCGCAAACGCAAACGTTGGACAAAGTAAACGTTGTTACGTTTCGAAATTCTCCACTTCGAGTTTTGTGCGTCGATCCATTTTGTATCTTGAAGTTGATCGAAATTGATTTTCAATAATAATGAGAATCGTTTGTTACATTGTTACATAGGATTTTCCATGAGTTAATCTGCCATTCTTTTAATCTGTTACCGTAAGATGAAATAATTGTAGATATACGTTAATTGAATTTTTATATAAATTTGCAAAAAATTTGTAAAAGAATGGTTTTAAAGAATTGATGAAAAATCGGATTTTTTCAAAGCGATGGAGTAGAAAAGCGCCGGTATTTGATTGGAAAAGGAATACAAATTATAATGGATTTTATTTCCATTAAATAAATGTAATATTAACCGAGCTATGCAACTTTAAACATCATCCAGTTAAAATCCACAATTAATTCCCTTGGACAATTTAATAATTCAATGAAACGTGATAAGTAATGTAGCAAACGCGATATAGGTTGAATGTAATATGAAGATGGAAGGTCGAATTATAATTCTATCTCTTTTGTCTGAAATTAAAAAAAAAAATGACAATTTTATACTGGTTAAACTTTATTATCCTGTGGTATAATTTTTTTAAAGTACAGTTGTAATTATATTCGTATACCAGTGTTTCCAAATTTTCTTTGCATTATATCCCAAATAGAGAAAAATTTTTCACTAATTTTAACAAACTTCATTATCCTATGAACAATTTCTTCGCAAATGCAGTTCCAAAGTATAATTATACTCGTTCTTCCAAATTTTTTTTTTGAGTTATATTTCACTTTATATAAATTTTACGGTAATTTCATTTCCTTCGAATATTATATCCAACAATATTTTTCCAAAATTTCTATCCATTGTATATAAAAAAAAATATATATATATAAAAATTTTTCATTTAACAAACTTCATGCTTATCCTATAAACAATTTTTTGACAAATGCAATCGTCAAAGCATGATAATACTCGTATATCAATACTTTAAAATTTTCTTTGCATTATATTCCATATAGTTATACGATATTTATCATAATCCCATTTCCTTCGAATATTCAGCAAAATATTCTTATTCCATTCTATATCCGTCTCCTCTTATTTGTATCGATACATAATACTGAAAAATATTCGCGAATGCTACAGAAATATTCTGAATGGGGAATAAACTGCGTACACAGATCGTGGACAAAAGCGAAAAACTCACGAAGCTCGTACGTGTCACCTCGCATTCGAGTCATATGAAACACGATTTGATTTATGGCCTTCACGGTTATTCCCGATTTTCGCGCTGTCGAATTTTTCGTTTCGTTCCGTTCCGGATTGTCGCTATTCCCGATTGGGGAACGTGCAAGAATCTCTTCCCACCATCGCAAAGTGACGATTCTACTGGCATTCCCCTCGTGCGCTCTTCTTTATCCGTTTAACCGTCTCTGAGGCCGACTATCCCCGCTCAGTCGGTAAAACAGGGTGAAACGAACGATTACTCTCTTCCGTCGATTGTTCTTTTCTTTTACCCCACTCATTCCAAGCTCCATTTCTCATCCGGTCAGTTTCTTCCGTTTTTTCTTACGTCCTTACTTTTTTACAGTTTCACGTTCTTTTCCTCTACCTTACTCTTAAAATATTCTCTACTTATGAAGCTAATGTCTTTGCTGATAAAATCCATTAAGAATATTATACGACGCACAACATATATTCTTTGTATAAGTATTGATACAATTGTAAAATAGTTCGATTTCTGTGAAATATAATAGAAAATTGTGAAAAATTTTTACAATTTGGAATTGGATTTAAATTCTAAAGAATTTATTATAAATATTGATAAAAAAATTTAATTAAATTTTTTTGTTTTTATGAAACTAGTCTTTGATGAAATCTTACGATTAAATATATCTTTTGTAATCATAATTATTAAAATAATTTGATAAATTACGAAATTTGATAAATTTTAAGATAATAATAAAAAATTATACAGAGCTTTTGCAATTCCTGTTTTATCTAGAATTTTAAAATAAAAATCTTTAAAAATATTTTCTTTTCATAGCGAAATCCATTATGAATATTATATATATCTTCGCTCGTAAATATTGGAAATATAAATATTCAAATTTTAAATTTTGAAAAAGTAAAAAATTGTAAAGAATTTTCATAATTTATCCATCCATTTATATTTAGAATCTTAAATTCTAAAAAATTTATTCAATATTAACGATTAGATTCAATTTATATTGTCATATGATTTCGCTCCATCCTATGACCCAAATTCACGTGCATTTATCAAATTCAACGTAACACTAGCTTAGCTGCAATGGAGTGGACAGTTTTCGTACGGTACGCGGAAAATAAGAGTTTCTGCAATTGCTAGTCGCTTGGTAAATACAAGGTTAACCCGTAAATAACTTCAGCTGTACTAAATAGCATGTTCGGCGAAAGCTTCTAACTTTTTCCGCGCAACGAAGTTGTCAGAAATATTTCCTGCTCTATGCCCGAGTTAGGTTAGGCGACACGATTTCACTCGAAATACTTTCGGATGAAATTTTTTTTATTCTGGAAAAAAAAATAGAATTAGAAATAAATTTCTACATCACGATAATAAATGTAGACAAATTATTAGATTTCATGTAAAATTAAGGAATTTTAAAGCTTTCAATTCTATTTATCGAAAAATTTATCGAAAATTATGTTAATCTTCGATTCAACAATTCGATATAGATTGAAAACTTCGTTTCATTTTGTGCAAGATGATAGATCTTTGTATATTCGATATGAATTCAATTGATATATATGACATATATTGATATATATTGATATATAATTTTTGTGCGAGAAACTTCGAGTTTAAGTTAGATTAAATTAGGTTAAGTGATGAATGAAAGAAATATTCGAAGATTAAACATATAGGATTCAGGTTGTGTTTAATTAACCTATTAATCACAGCATTAACTTCGTTAATTTAACATCTCTCCGAGGAGAAATTTAGAATTTCAAATATAAATAAAGATAAATTATAATGGTTGAATCAAGTATCAATGGATCAAATTATGCAATGGAATAAATCCATTTGAATATTTTATATTATAGATCATCAAAGAGCAATACTCTTCTATCTGAATGAAATATAATAAAAAATATTTATTTATAATTTTTCACACTAAATCATTATTAGCACATTTACTTTTTCTTAATGAATGAATGGATTAGAAACAAATATATTTTACATACATTTCTAATTGTCTGTAATAATATATCGAATCGTTGAATCGAATACAATTTTTAATAAAATTGAGAAAGTTTTATCAAAGATTTGTTTCTAATTAATCTCTGTATATGTTTCTGTAACGTGCATGGAATCGTTTCGAAACTATCAATTGTTCACAGAAATGGGAACTGTTAGGAGAAACTTTCAAGATTGTTCGGTCCCCGAGCGGCTCGAACGAAAAGACTAACTACGCAATTAGAGGTAACGTTTCGAATCGAACGATAAAAGTAAGGGAACAAAACGTGTGATTAACGCGTCAAAACCTTCGAAAGAGATCTGATTTGTAGTCAACTTATTTTTCAATGTGTTTCATAAACATGATTTATGATAAAAAAAAGAAGGAAAAATATTGTTTATTATTGTATAATAATAAATGAGCCAATTACTTGAAAATTATTGATATTTTAAAGCGTGAAACCTATTACTTTTAGTTAATTCTTTATTTCAAAAATATTTTTTTAAAAAATTAAAATCCAGTTGTCAGAAACATTAAAAAATTTTTCTCGTGGCTGAAAAAAATGGCATTTCAAAATTAAAGTAGTAAAGTCTTTCCTTTATAAAAGACTCTCTACAATTTACAGTATGATTTTTTTTTATCATGTTATAGAATATATTTGAATATTAGGATCAGAAAATTCAAAAAATGTTAAATTTTTGTTTTCTGCTTTTGTAAAAACAAACGGTACAGTAAATTTTAATAAATAAAGAGAAAATTTTAATTTGAAAGTTTAAAAAAATATCTTTACTTTTCTATTTATTTAAAAATTAACTCAGAATTGTGAAAGTAAAAGATTTCAAGTAAATTTTTTTAAAGTAAATTCAAACCATTTTTTCAGTAATTAATTCACTCGTACTTCCTATTAGAAATTAAACATTTACTTTAAAAATTCCAATTATTCTTCATGCTCAAAAAAATTTGTATTAATATAATTTTTACATTTATTTTTTTTTATTAAAGAAAACATTCAATATTAATGTTATTTAAATAACGTCTTTGTAACTAACGCTATGTAATAATACAATGTAATTTAATCCATGATAGCATATAATAATAAAAGCAGTCACACAGTTTCCACGAATTTGAAACAAGAACATTCGTAAGACGCGTAATATGCGCGAGAAACTTGGAGGAGCAAAGTTTTCAATTTAAAATAGCGCGTGAGACCAGAGGACGCGAACCTCCTTAATTAATTTCCTGTGGCCTTAATTAATTCACGCGATCGAAAGGAAATTCGAAATCAAAGGAGAAAGCGGCGTGTAACTTGTTTATTGAATTCCTACTGCGTCCGTACTGCGGCTAAATGCGAGGGAATGTTTAAACTCGGGCAAGTGAATTAAGAGTATCGTGTAACCAAAGGAAGTTTCACGAGTTTCAAGAAATTAGCAAAGTTTGCGCCGCGCAATGCCTTATCCCCTCCACTCGATCTCCCCTCCCGCTCCCGTCTTGTCGAACACGAGAGATATCGCGGTTCAATGGTTCCAAATAAGGCCGGGGGACAAATAAAATTCTTCTTGTTATTTCTCGGCTCGAAGTTGGACAAACACGATATTTGTCCCAATGCAACGATAGGCTCCGTGAAATACTTCTCTCCGTTTCAGAGTTATTATACGTAGCGGCTGCGAACTGTGTACGATTTACTCGTAGCCTGGATGAGGCATGGATGACATTTATCACGAGAAGTTTTCTATTTGCGGGTAAAAAAGGATGGAAGAGTGCACAAAAATGTATAAATTTATATATTATTGGTATTTTTCGGATATATCGAAAAAAAAATTTTTCTAAAGAATTTTATTCTAGTATTCCAACTTTTATATAAGTGACGAGTTTTTTTTTTTTATAAGAAATGCATTAATCATAGTAATAAAATTAATAATAATAATAATAATAATAGCCACAGATTGTTAATAATAACAACAGTTAATTAGCATTATGTTTTAGTTACTGAAGATTGAAATAGGAACACAACATTATAAGTACTTATTGCACACATACTGGAAAGTTCAGGGAATTTCAACTACAGTAACACATAAGTACATATACCTGTAACATTTCCATATACCGCTACTGCTAATTCCAGTTTAAATTTTCAGAGTGACTTTGAGAAATCTCACACTTGGTTCCGTACAACTTAAATTAGAAACAGAATATAACTTTTAAAATAAATAATTATTATACCATATTCCTCTTTGAATAATAAGATAACGATGAAGATTTAAAAGAAAGAAAAGATGGTGTATATAAGAAAGCTACGTGCTATTAAGTTCTAAGTAATAAAGGTTAGGTCAGATATTTGTAGGAAAAGGACAGCTAAGAGAATTGTGTTACGGTGTGTGAGGTTCCTCTAGTGCCAAGTATAGTAGGTCAGCCGCAAGTTATTTCATTATGTTTAAGCAGAAGCTACTTATAACTAGATTATGTATTATATTAGGTGTATGTGCATTTATGAGAAATTTATATATATATATATATATATATATATATATGAAATATGCGTATAATGATGTAAAAATATACCGAAAGTAAAGTGCTGTGGTATAATATTTCAAGGATGAAACAAATCTCTACCTAGATTCCATTTCTTTCCTGCACTCATAAAGATACTAATTTGCATAGAATCTGTAATATACTTAGTCGACATGCTAATACTGTTATTACTATAGTATTATATTATCATATTAATTAACGCTTACATCAAGGATATTGTTAAAGGATACAACGTACATAATTACTTAGTACTGTATTTCTCAACTTTTCTTGAATTATAATCTTACTTTTATAGTAGTCGAGTAATCTGTTCACTTTTCCATATCTCATGCTTAAAAGAATAGAAGAAAAAAAAAATTAAGGAGAAAAAAAAGCATTTCAATAATAAAATTACGACACGATAGATTTCAAGATAAGCTGAATGTATTACAGAGCTAACAGTTCACAGTGAATACGATCGTTATTGGTCATACGAATTGAACAAATGTTACACATCTACAATGATATTGAGAATGGTAGTAACATCTTTTAATATTCGCGATGAACGACTGTTTTTATATTCGGTTCGAATCTAATATCCAAGAAATTTATTTGCTTGTCGTTTCTCTTTCCCTTCTCCATATCTTTCGCGCACTTTTATTCTTTTCTCCACGTCGTCACGGAACGAGCACTCGAAATAGCACTCGTAAAACGAGGCACTCGATAAAAATCGTGGCGTGATGCAACATCGGTAAAGCGGTTTCCTTTTTTTCGCCACCGCTTCTCTTCCGATCACGAGAGCCATTAAGCTTTTCCACTAGACTCTGTCAAGTGTCTACTAATATAGGTTCCACTAAATCATTCGCGCTTCCTGCGTTCCTAAAAAAAAATGTGTGTGCAGCGATCTATTCATACACTCGTTCTGTATGTTCATAAAAAAAAAAAAAAAAAAAACAAAACAAAACAAAAAAAAGAGTTCGAAAATATACACTTTGTAACATGATAAGAGTATATGTATGATATTTATTTATGTGAATAAAAGTACAAGAAAATGGTGTCCATTGTGTAAATTGAATTTCAACGAATAAACGTAACATAAAATCGTTAATTGACAGAAAAGAAATAAAAATTGAAATGAGTGAAAAGCCGATTTATTTGAATAATATTGCTTGCGAAGTGAACTGTACTACCGACCGAAAGCTTGGAATCGCAAATATGTATGTTTCACAGAACGTATTCGAAAAAAGTTAGGTTAGAGTTCTCGTAATAAATTTTTTCATCAAGAATCTAATGGATTAAATCAGATTATTGATTAATCTTTAAAAATTTAAGTTTATTATAACTTATAATAAGATTTCTTAAGCCACGTCCATGCACGATGCATAATTTAAACAGTTACTAGGCTTACAAAACTATTAATAGAGCTTATGGCCGTTCTGATAAGTCTGTTATGTTCTTTAGTGTGTATAGACTTACCGAATTGGAACAGACGTACATGGTTAGTGATATAAGTACTTAGTTATACTAGCGAATGAACTCAATGATCTCATCGAAGAGGATTCTCAAACAAATCGAAACCGAATCCAGCCGGAATTACAATTTCTTTTTATTCCTATCAGATTTATTGTCAATAGATGAAACGGTTGAGCCGGATCGCGTGATACCGAACCCAATTACAAACTGGCCATTTTCACGGCATTTCGATTAGCGTACGAATAGATTTGACATGTTTCCATTCACTTTTAAGTCTGGAATAATCTTCTTTTCATTCGTGCCACGATTTTTTTAAACATCTTATATATGGATATCTATATATTCTTACATTTAAATTTTTTAAAATTGCAAATTTCAAAATTCGATGAACGTAGATATATTTCGAAAAATATGAATTCGAAATATAAAAATATTTAATTTCGTGAAAAAATAAAAATAATCGAAATTTATCGTTCGTCGATCTTTTCGTTATTTTCTCGATATACAGGATTAAATTGCGCTCTTTCAAAGTGCGTGCATACTTTTTCTCTCTCTCCTTTTTTTTTAATGCGAATTTTATGGCACATATTTTTGCTACATGCTTTTGCTTTTTGTTTGACGATTGCAAAGCGTTTTATATATAAAATTTATATGTATATAACTATACAAATGTTTGCGGAATGCTATCCATATATTCGTTCTTGCATATATATTTAATATGATATGCATATCGAATTTGTTAGAACATCGTTGACCTATTTTTGACGAAAAAATTAATAATTATTTCGTAGAAAAATAAATGGAAATATCTTACAGTTTACATGTAAAATAATATGCCCCTGTTTAATTTGGTATAAATGATAAGCCAAACCAAAATAATAAAATAATCATTAATCATACGTAAATAGACCTAGATTCTTACACAAAAAGAAAACAATTTTCAGAACAATTTTCAGAAGCATTTGCGATTATTAATCTCTTTAAAGTTCTCGAATCAATCAATGACATTCGGCTATAATTGTTCATGCATAGGTTTTCTAAATTTTTCTGCTCGTTTTATTCTTTTATCGCTGTTAATCAATCTGGAGTATCGGAGAAGAGCGTGCTATCGGTATCTACATATTCAGTTGCCAGAGTCACGTGTCACGAATAAAACGTTATCCTCCAATTGTATCTAGAGCAATAATACGTCAAACTCTTTGTGAATAAATTTTTTTCTATTTTATTTTCGACTTATTTTTTCAGTCAATTTTTTTTTTATTTTACCATAATTTCAAAGATATTTTTCTGTATTTTTCTTTTTTATTTTTTTAAATTATACTTTTTAATCAAGAGTCCTCTGCTTTCTTAGTTCCATCAATTTTTCAGACTTTGTATGTTTTTTTTTCTTTCTTCTTTTTTATAGCATTTAATTATGCTAAAATTATAATTGTGTTTTTTTATCAAGTCATTTTTTTTTTCATAATTTTGCAGATACCCTGCACTTTACACTTTTGATAATACTACTTTTTTTCTCTTTCAATTCGTTGCACTTAATTATTTTATGTCATAAAATTAAATAAGTGAGTGCACCATATTCCACCAATCTTCAAATATAATTTTCTCTTCCAAAAAAAAAACAGGATCGAAAAAATTTTATCCTCTAAAATTTTTCGATTTTCATATTTGCATTTTTAAATCAAGAATCATCGACCGTGTACCACAATTTTCTCGATATCCTACGTTTTATATTTTTTTCGGCATTACTTTTTTCTTTCACATTATACCATAACAATTTTTAATATTCCACGAATCTTAAAATATAATTTTCCCCCCAAAACAAGATACTATATGAAAAAATTTTCCTCTAAAATTTTTCGACTTATGTTATCGATCGTGTACCACGATTTCCTAAATATTTTCCACTTTTTCATAACATAACTTTTTTCTCTTTCACATTCGTTCCATTCAATTATTTTACCATAACAATTACCATAACAATTAACTAAATAAGTGCCTATATTTATATATCATCTAATTTTCAAATACAATCTTTCCAAAAAATCCTGTATGAAAAAATTTTATTCCCTAAAATTTTTCAATTTACATTTTTAAATCAAGAGTCTCTAACTTATCGACCGTGCACCACGATTTTCTATATATCCCCGCACTTCGCACTTTTTCGATAACATCGTTTTTTTTTCCCTTCCTTTTCCCCCTCCCCTCTTTTCACATTCGTTGCATTTAATTACGGTAAAAATAAGTTAGCGCCACGGTAATTAATTTCGAATTCCCGGGTAAAAGTTTAATCAGAAAGTTTTACTGGGTTCGCACGGAGGGAGTATCACGAAAGTGGCTTTTTAAGGCGCCGTAAAGGGCGGAAGCGACGAGTGAACTTAAAGATATGGAGGAGTGGATGCCACCACCTTAATCTTCCCTACGGAAAAGTTTCCCTAGTCGCAAATCTTTCCTTCGCGCTTCCGTGAACCTCTCTTCCCCGCCCCCCTTATACGGCAACGAGCGTGTAAATCAGGGGACATTCGACTTTTTAAACAGATTACGCCATTTTCGCGGAATACGATGAAACGTTGTATTCTCCGTCAACGTTCGAGAAATTGAAAAATCGAAAAAGATATCACTACCTCTATTTCATCCTCGGAGATTCGGATATAATGTGTTATCGATATAGGAATATGAATGGTCGATGAAGATAATCTATTTTTATTTGCTCGAATTTGGTGGAAATTGTCGCTTGTTGATGGACGATGACTAAGCGCGAAAAAGTTTTATGATACAAGAAGTTACGAAGTTTTTTAATGTTGAAAATTTTATTTGTAAACGTTATGCGTTATTTTTTATTTAATTTTATAATATACATAAGTGTGAGGATTTTTGTTGAAAAAAATAATTTTAATTTTTGATGTAAAAAGTTCTTTTTCATATTGAAATATGAAATATATTCATATTTTGGCATTTGTAGATGTTGCGTTATTTTTGATCTAATTTTTTATATATAATTTCAATTTTGAAACGGATTAAAATAATGGAAAAATAGTTGTCGTGAAAATGATTTATTTTTATCTGATGGAAAATTGTTGCGTGTGATGGATGGCGGATGGATGAGAATTTTTCATAAGAAAATTTTATGATGTAAGAAATTATTTTTGATATTGAATTTTATTTGTAAATTTGTAAATGTTGTGTTATTTTCTATCTAATTGTAGTTTTAAGGTGTAAAGATTTTTATAAAGAAATTTTGTGGCATAAGAAATTAATCGTAATTAGAAATTTTATTTGAAATACGGCGAATATTTTCGAATTATTTTGTAATTTTCTATTGTTAAGAAAATTTTTAAAGTTTGCGAATGAATAGTAGCAAGTAGTTAACTGTTCGCAGAGAAACTTGGCTGTCGGCGGCTTAAACAAAATTTTCCTCTTTCCTTCGAATTTTTACTTTTTATTACCAAGTTTCAAACGTTGGACTTAACGAATGATTGTATAATGTAGTAGAGAAATCATTTAAGTAAGTGTCCCTGAACTTTCTCATAATCTTCTGAAAAGTTTAGTTTGCCTAAAAAGATTTAAAATTTTTACTTAAATATTAATTTTTTTTTCTTCATATCGAAACAAGATCGAATGAGATATAAAAATTCGATTTTAAGTAGTCAAAGATGTCGGTATTTCGAAAGACGTTTAATTAACGAAGTTTTTCGAGGATCTAATATGGAAAAAAATTCACTAACTTGTCTGATCATCTTTTACGTCCACGTATCACTCACCTTTTTTTTGATTTCCGTTAAGATCACGAAAAGATTTCCATGATATATTTTGAATGTATGCTAATTTCATGTTTTATATTTTCGATGAAATTCAATCGTGATGCATATTTTCAAAGAACTGATGAAAAATTGAAAAACTGAAAAAGTAAATTATCAATCAGAAATTTGGAAACATCCTAATTTAGGTTAGAATTATTAGATAAATCTAATCTACCGATGCAAGTTCATAAAATTAATATTTAATTTTTTATTTAATATAGATAATGTAGAATACAAAATAAATAATGTAGGTAATGTAGAATTAATAGTAAACAAGTAATGTAGATAATGTAGAATTAATAATAAATAGGTAATGTAGATAATGTGAATGATTAAGAATTAAGCAAATATTTAATTTAAAATATGGATTGCCAAAATGTATGCGAAAATTATTATTTACCTGATTCATTGATCCATTAATAATTGACACAAGATTTGATGTTAAAAAAAAAATAATCCAAATTCTTTCGAGAATGTCAATTTGTTTCTCACAGTTACAGATATGATATTATACTCTTACAATTAGTATAGTAGAAAATTAGATCGAAAATAGGATTCCTCTAATTTGTTCTTGAGGGATTCGTTGATACATAAGGGACTTTATCACGCGGACCATTTAATGGAGAGGAAGGTTATCCTCTGGGACAAAGGGACTTCTCGTTAACTCGCTCCTTTAACCGTTTCGCTAAACTCCCGTGACGTCTTGAGCTTAAAATCCCGTTGGGTTGCTTGTCACTCTCTACTTTCGCCTTGTCTCACTATTCCTTCAATTCATCACACATTCCACTCTGATAATTGAGAAATCCTCCGAATAATCCTTTTTTTCAGAAAGATTTTTGATTTTTGTTCCTCTTCTTTATTTCCTTCATTAATTAATTTTTTATTACATTCGTGTTTATCTTTTCCTTCCGCCATATTCGTTATGAAATTAAAGTTTTTCGAGAGTTATATATTAACCTATATATGTTGCGAAAAACTTGCTAAATCCAAGTTAGATTTTTGTCTATTTATATATTTGAGATTAATACGATTATTTTAAGTGTGCATGCTGTTGTAATATGGTATAGATGTAGTCTTTCTTTACATACATTATAATTTATATGATTAATCTGTTAATGTATAATTTAAATTCCATTTACATTTCAATTTTCTCTCGATGTTGCTTTTTCAAATTTTAAATTATTTCAATTTTATTTGTTTATTTTTATTTTATTTTATTTTATTATTGTAATTGTTACATTTTTTAAATTATTCTTATTTCTTTTTAAATTTTACTCCTTTGCTTTCAATATTTCCATGTTCTATCCACACTTGTCTTGCTTTTTTCCCCTTCATTAAATTTTTGTAACCATCCATTCTCTCTCAACATTTCACGCTCTTTTCCCTCCACGTTTTTTTGCACACGTAAACATATCCATTCCCGCGCAACACGTGCATGTGACTAAACGTCGCCACCACGAAATCTCCTCGTATTTTCGTGGCAACACTATCTTCTATTCACCTCAGAAAAGAAGGATAGAGATGTCCATTATACCTTCCGCACGTATACGTATAATAAACGCAAGCATTCATCTAAGCGCCACCTAGCGCTAAAACACGAAAAGAAAAGAAGAAGCGAAACTAATTTTGACATAGTCAACTTTTCTACCTTAGTTTCCTATTCGAAGTTCAGTTATAATTTAACGTGATACAGAGTGCTAAGAGGATGGATAAAGTCGATGAAAGTGCGAATCGGAGAGCAGTATTTTAAACTGACCTGGATTTTCTGTTTCTCCCGATAGAAGGAATATCTCGTATGATGCTACTAACCTTCTCTCGACCAGTGATCGATATTTAAATGAAATTCTACAAGTAGATCGAAAAGAGGAGCAATATGCAGTTTACAAATAAGTATGTTGATTTCATTTATGCAACTATTTAATTTTTTAGGATGTATTTAATATATTTAATATTTACAATGTATTTAATATATTATATAATAGATAATAATTCGGTTCTAATTATTTATAATTGATTGATCTGATTTGTAATATTCATGTTAGAGATAGTGTGATGTTTATATAATTTTATGTATTTATTAAATAATTTGTTTGCATGTGTTTATTATAATAACTCAGTTTTGATCATTTACAGTTAAATATTGTAATTTTCACGCATTAACACGATGTTTATGTATTTGCTTTGCTATACACGTATTTAATAAAATATATAATAATTCGTTATAATAATTCATAATAATTTTAATCATTACGTTAAATCATTTAATTATTATGATTTATAATTTTTTGATGATGATAATACGTATACAAATAGAAATATTGTAATATATTATGCTATTGCTAATTTTTTAATTTTTATTAGAAAATTAATTGTTATATTTTGAGAAAATTCAAATCGACCAAAATATCTAAATTTTCACGAATGGTAGAGTAATTCATAAAATGCATTCGAACAATTTTAATCGTTCTACAATAGTAGCACAGGCCGACAATCAATCACGGTAAAGGTGAAAATTAGTCGCGCAAAACCAATGGCTGCTGTAAATTCATAAACGTCGCTTTGAACGAGATGAATTTCGGTAACACCGGTGGTTAAAATTGTGAACGTGACAACAGAAAATTTTTATTCAAAAGTAAAAAATATGAATTCGAAAGAAAGATTTTAAAAAAGTAATTTTTTACTATATATGAAAAATTCTTATAGTTTTATATAATGTTCACTTGTAAAAGATTATTTTCGAAAACAAGTTTCAAACAAGTTTTAAGAATTGTATTGAGTATTTTTTCACAAGTAGACACAATGAAAATTACTTTTGAATGATTATTCTCAACATAGTTTATTTGTAAAAAAAAAATATCGAGAGTAATTCTCAAAAATTTTACTCTCAAATATTCGCATTCTTAAGATACAACTCTTAAGATACAATTTGAGAGTAAAATTCTTAAAATTTATTTTTAAAGATATTTTTTATAAATGGACAGTAATTTTTACTTTCAACACAATGTCTATTTACAAAAAATATTCTCGATAATTTTACTCTTGAATATATTACATCCATTTTTATAATAAAAATTCTTGAAATTGGTTCCGCGATTGTACCAACATTTGTTACATTCTAATAAATCTATGATAGCCGACGTTGGTACGCCTGACGCGACTCTGCGCGTAATCTTCCTAAAATTTCAGAGACGACATAACCTAAATCAGTCAGTACTGCAATTGCGACAATGCCGATGGCTGTGAATCGCGGAAGGAGGACGACAGACGACCATGCCTGACGACAGGAATATAGAAGAAAAGAACGAAAAGGAAAGGAAACGTGAAAAGGTAACTGAACGAGAGGAAAGGAGAGAAGAGAGATAAAAAAAGAGAGAACACCTCGGGCGAAACATCATGTTCGACCTCACATCGAACCAGAAAATTGTACGATGCGCGAAACAGACTCGAACCAATTTTTTTTTCTTTCTTTCTTCGTTCATCTCTTATTTTTTTCCTATCTCATCCCAAATGTATATTTCTTCTTCCTTTTTTTTTTTATTTTTTACCATAGCAAAACTGCAAGTGCTTCAAAACGAAAATCTATGCAATCACGGTTATCGCTGTTTGTTCACTTCCGTCGTGTTTCAAAAGCGAAAAATTGCGATCCAGATCAAAGAGGCACTTTGATTGACAGAATGAATAAGTGCACAGTCATTTCTTTTTTTTTTTCCCCTCTCTTTTTCCGACCAATGGGAAATTTTAATATACCGAAGAGAAAATGATTCGAACGAGTTTGAACAATTTTTAAAATATCGCAGGAGCAATAAACGTCTGTACTTTATATGTAAAATCTGGATATACGTAGATAAAATTCAAACCGTTGAATAAGCGAATTCTGTAACATAGATATATTTTTATTTTTATATTTTTATTTTTGTGTAATTTAAATATCAAGAATTGAAAAATTACAAAAGGAATTTCAAAAATCAAATATGAATATTTGTTCATTTTTTTCTTTCATATATAAAGTCTCTCATGATAAGGCAAAATAGATTGTGATAAAAAATTTTTTTGAAAATACATATGACGAAAAAAAAAATTTAAATATGCTTTTTCCTATTCATATTATGATTACAATTGAAAATAGGAAATAAAGTTACATATAAAATAACGAGTGCTATGTATCGTTACCGCATTGAAGGTACCAACAATTGTTTTTAATTTTATCACTCTCCACGTTGACATTATTGATCCGAAGAAAATTGAACACTCGTATAAAGTTTAATTATAGTAACTTCTGATAAAATAAAATATTATTTGTATGTTTATCGTTGAACACGCAATTACTTTTGTCCACTCTATTCTTCACCCGCACCTGGATATGATACCAGTATAATCAAATTTTTGATCATGAAAATTTAACGACCTTCCCATTGTATTAAAATCATAGAATTTATTAGTTTTCCTTAACATTTTTCATTTTGTTTGGTTATTGAAAATAATTTCAATCATATTATAAACTAGTACACCATCGATAAACTTAACCTCTTTTTAATATCATAAAGATAAAAATTTGACTTATTATATTTTCTCTTGTGATTTTCATTTAATTAATGTAAAAAAATTTTTTTTTTTTATTTTGTGATTGTTGAAAATAATTTTAGTTATATTCTAAAATAGTATAGCATCAATAAACTTAACCTCTTTTTAATATTCAAACCCAAAAGATCAGAACCATATTTTTCCATCATATTTCTTCCTACGATTCTCATTCATAATTAATATTTTCCAAATAAATTTAAAAAAAAATTCTGCGAGTTTGGAAAAATTTTATATTATTCCACGTTTTTTTCAGCTATTACATTAAGGTGATTGCATTTACCTAGAATGCATACCTCTTACTTCACTGCGCAGCACTCTGGTATACTGGATATTAAACTTAATTTATTTTGTCAATGTTTAGTATCAAGGAGGATCGTACAATTCATACAATTCGATTTATCTTCATTTACTCGAAGCACTCCATTTGTTAAATCGAACAGAAATATTATTCTCAACTATAATTAATTAAAAAGTTCAAACTGATTCAAATTTTAAGATATTATTTAAATTTTTAATTGTTATCAATAATGTAACTAAATAAATTTTCAACTTTTGAAAAATTACATAAATATTTTTTTATAAATATATATATAATTTTCATACATTTCAGTTATTCTCATCATATAGTTTATGTAATGTGTATATTCCGTTTCCATGGATGGTCAAGTATTCGATCAACAGAGTTTAAATAGATGAGTATAATGTCTGATGTTATAGTATGCATCGGTTACTTTCGCAATTAATCAAAAGTTTCTCGTAATAGTGAATGAACCTGCTAAATTAAGGATAAATTAGCGTATAACGTGACCTCGTACCTGGTTATCAATCTCTTATTAACCTCATCGAAGTTCGAAAAACTATATAATATCGTATTAACTACACTTATCGTAACATATTATTATCGAGAGAACATTCCACGTTATATCGAATTCGTGTAATATATTGTAGATTTTATTGCTTCTTCAAACTATGGGAGATTAATCTGTAAGTATATCTGAAAATAAAGAATTTTTTTTTACTGTAGATATTAAAATGATTAATTTCATAGAGATCAATCACTTGATTTCTGGAAAGTTAACCTCTTCAGGGACACTGTAAGATATTAAAGGCACAAGTTACTGTATTTGTTACAGTAATCATCAAATTAAAAAAAAATATTATCAGTGTTTCCAAGTTTTTTATTATTATTAAAATATTGTGCATTAAAAAGTTTTTCGACAGATATTAATTCAAAGAAAAATTAAATGTATACATATGTGTTATCACTGTCTCTGAAGAGGTTAAATACTAATTATATAGGATAATTCATTCAAATTGACTCATTTGAATATCTTGTGATAATGATGCTCTCATATACTCTCATATTGTTAGTATTATTGTATAATATTTTAATTATATTATATTAAAAGACTGTGGTAATACTAAAAATGTTTTAAACAAAAATTATGATTATATGATATAAATAAGTTTTTTTTATATGGATATATATAGAGAATATGTAAAGATCACTTGTTAAATATAATTATGCAATTAATAATAATAATATATTGGTTAATACATGTCTATATTTTCTATAAGAAACTATTTATATCCATTTATGTTATTAAAATCATTAATTTAAAATTTAGACTTTACGAGTAGCTAAAATTTATAAATTCTCTGACATAAAATAATAGATAAATATTAAAGTTTCAGTATTTGGTATATTAAATTAAGTTAGATTAGATTAGATAAATAATAAAAATAGTTTGAAATATAATAATAATAAAAGTAGCTTTTTTAGACATTGTGATAATAAATAAATTTTATTGTTACTTATTATTTATGATATATACTTTTTATTTATCTATTTATTTATATCTACTTATAGTTAATAATCTTATCTATCGACATGTTTCTTGAGAATTGACAAAAATTTGTCTTGTATCTTGTAGTTGTAAAAGGAAACGACGCTGTTATATTTTCACAATGCTGGAACGCATCGTGGCCATTTTCTTTAACAACCACGACACGAATCTCGCATCACGGCAATTTTTAATAGGCTAGAATGCATCGTGGCTTTTCAAAAAATGTAACAACATCATTTCTATGACAGCATATCGCGTTTCTGTTCACGATTCTTTCTTTCGATCAAAGCACATTGAAACGCGTTTTCGATTTTTGAGGTTAACATATGTATGCACGTAGAAATGAGATTATTTCATTTCTTGCAAATCTTCAAAGTTCGAAAAAGAATCGAAATTTTCGGGTTACCAAAGTTTTTCTTTATTAGGTCGACGACGAAAATTCCAAAATCTTTTCAAAATTGGATAGTTTGATTTTTCCAACTCATTTAAATTTTAATAAATATTCCAAAAAAAAAATAATTTTCTTTTTTTACTTTGAGAGAAATTTTTGAATTTAGATAGTTTAATTTTTCCAAGTTATTTAAATTTTAATAGATATTTCAAAGAAAATAATCCTTTTTTTTATTTTGAAATAATTGAGCGGTTTAATTTTTTCAAGTTATTTAAATTTTAATAGATATTTCAAAGAAAAAAATAATTGAGTTTAATTTTTCTAAATTATTTAAATATTAATGAATTTTTAAAGAAAAAAATAATTTTTTTTTTTTATTTTAAAAAAAATTTATATTTGAACGATAAAGTTAAAATTGAAGTTAGTAAATGTAAGAATAGGTTCTTATTTAAGCGAAGTTAAACAAGTGACTGTTCATTGGTACAGCTATAATTTAATTTACTTAGCAGTATACTTTTTGAAAGTTTATCTTTTAAAATTATAATTTTTTTGTTCCAGTGTTAAATATCAAACTCATCGATATTATTGTCAAAGAAAGTTTCGAATTTCAACAGATATAAAATTGCAAATTCAAAATTGAAAACATTTCAAATTAGATTCCATTCGTCTATGCCTTGTCTTTGCTTATACATCATAATACTTGCATCCATTGCTTTTCCTTACATATGTTCATTTGAAGCGTTATCTTTATTAACTATTTGATCTTTGATATCTAATTAAGCCGTATACAGTTTATATTACGCGTATATAAAACGATGCAGTATACAGTAATGAGAAGTTTCTTCATTAGCAAGTGTTTTAGCTGGATAAGCTATAAATTGACTAGACATATATATGTTGCTCTTCATTTAGAGAATTTACATTGCGATTCTTTATGAATCAAATATTGCGTGATTGAGAGTATTATAAAATTTTATAGAAATGAATTTGCAGTTATATACTTTACATATAAATATAATAAATATTTAACATATATAATAAATAACATACATATATAATAAATCTTTTATAAAGGACAATTGAAAAATTGAAATAAATAAAAGAAAATAATGGAAGAATATAGAAATATAATTGATATAATTTCATGAAAAATATTTGTACCAATTGTTCACATTAATAAGTAGTTACAATTAAAATGAAGATATTAATAAAAGAATCTAATTACAATATTTATTTTATTATTATTAAATTATAATTACATTGTAAATATATATAAATTTATATATATATATATATATATATTTTGTTTCTTTGTTTCTTTGATTATATTCAAAAAAAAAGAGTGCAATTTAATTATAATACCATACGTTTTATACAATGTTCCAAATGTAAAAATCAAATTTTTAAATTATAATAGCATTATTATTAGAATATATTGCAAAAATACAATTTGTTGAATTAAAGAACAATAGATAAATCTTCTGAAAAATAGTTTACCAATTATTGTATAAATAGATATTTACATAAACAGAATATTTTATTTTAGGTTATATATTTATTAGTGAATATTATATAAGATATAAATTAAAAAACTTTTTATAAACATACCTGTATAAATAAATATCATTATCAAAAGATTAATTAACAATTTTAATAAAAGAGTTCGATTAAAATTTTACTTTTATAATTTAAATTATAATCAAAGTTCGAAACACTTAAAATTCTTTAACAAAACTTACAACAATATAACATCAAATACAATGGTAAATTAAAGAACTTTGAGATTTTTATGAAAAATATTTCCAATTATTCTACATATTAACAAATATTCTATTCTAATTAAAAAGTAATTTTAATAAAAGAGCTCAGTCACAAATTCACTATTATTAATTCAAATTACAATCAATGTCAGGATAAAACTTCTATATTACAATCTTGTGATATATCACTTCAATGTGTGGCTGGTAAATTAGCAAAGAACGAAAAAAAAAAAATCGAGTTTCGTAGCTAAGAAAACGCGAAACCGCGTCGATATGAATTTCCAGCTACCTCGAGGGAAATGGATCGTTTGCCAAATTTATTTTCGTCGTTCCAAGCACAGTGTGGACCTCCGTTTCACGATCGATCATATTTTTTCCCTTCCATCCTCTCTCTCTCTCTCTCTCTCTCTCTGTCCATCTATCTGTCTTTCTTTCTTTCTTTCTCCATGCCTGTGAAACTGTACGATCGGCAGTGGTAACTGGAACGCTCGTCCATGTTCGAGCTGCCGTTGTGTCCAAAGTTGGAAATGATTCATTAGTAATGGTACCGGTGGTACGGCCGGTATTGAGAATTCAATGGCTTCGTCGGCAAGTTTTCGATTAAATCAATCGTCATGGAGTTTCAGGTGTTATTTAAGTCGAACATTTAAATATCCTACAAAGTATTTTCGAAGTTCTAAAAAAAAAAAAAAAAGATCGAAAAGGATACGATGGAATCAGTTCGGTGTTCACAAGATGAAGGATAAAAATGTGATATGAATAATAATTATGATTTTCGAATTTCACTACTTTGATTATTATTTAAAGGATGAAGGATGGAAATGTGAATTGAATGATAATTATTATTTAAGACTAAATTTTATAGATATCAAGTATTAAACTACTTTTATCATTTGTTTTCATATTTGAAAAAATAAAGGATGCAAATATGAATAATAATTATGGCTATCTTAGAGGCTAAATTTTGTATCAAAATTTGACTATTTTGATTACTTATTACATGAAAATTACTTAGATAAATATCTATATATTTGAAAAATGAAGAATGAAAATTTGGATTGAATGATAATTACAATTTTGAAAATTAAATATAAGTTTGAATTACTTTTATTGTTTGTTTTGATATTTGCAATATAAATACAAATATATATTAAATAATAAATTTAAGAATAAAGATATTTGCAAGATAAAGGATGGAAATGTATAAAGTATAATAATTATTTTATTTGCATATATATACAGAATAATAATTACAATTTTGAAAATTAAATTCTATATCAATTATAATTCTTTCGATATTTACAAGATGAAGGATAAAAATATCAATTTATTATTAAAATTTTGAAAATCTTTCTCAAAATTAAGACGATCATGTATCAATTCTGATCCCTAATATCGGTTATCGATAATGTATTGCCATTGCCGCCAAGCAATAGATCATGTAAAATTAATAGAGTTATGTCGCGTCGATGTTGATACGTCATGCGGCAAACAGTATCGATGCGTGGACGATCCAACTGCAATCCGATTCTGCACTATGCCTTCCTAAACATGCACAAGAAAACCTATTCAAATATCGATACATGATTAAATGAGAACACTGAGAATATTTTAATTCCAATTTATCATTATCATGACAGTCTTAAATCCTCCTCCAAGAAAACATTTTCCACGCAAATTTTACATAATCAGACGTAGAATCCAAGTAAAGCGAAAACCGACTTGAATAAGAAAAGGAGCACGAGAAAATATGATTTCATAAATTTTAATCTTGATGAAATACAAGGAAGATAAAGAAGAAGTAAAAAATATTCTTCTTCTTTTTCTTGTCTTTCCTTCTTTCCATGCTTCGAAAAAACAATCTCTCTTTCTCTCTTTCTCTCTCCCTTCTCCCGTTCTCGCCCTCTCTCTCTCTCTCTCCCTCTCCCTCCCTCCCTGTTTCTCTGTCGTTTGTCTGTCTCTGTCTTGTTTATTTTATCTCTACCGTTTGAAAGAAAACGAATAAAGTCGTTGTACAAATCGTTTTATTATTAGATATACACACATATATATTGTGAAGTAAGGCCACATTATAAATGACACTGGTTGAATATAGTTATTTAACAATGGAAGGGCGTTAGAAATTGCAAGGTATAATTTCATTTCGCGCATTGTGCACGGATTTAGCCTTGAAAGTCAGGGCACAAAGTCAGCCTGTGCAAGATTATGCGAATTGCCTCGGATGCCGGGGGTAAATTTGGGAGAACGGATAGAGTTTCACTGGTGAAGGTGCAAAGTCCCCTCCCCCCCTCCCTCCCCCGAGGCTTGTTTCGAATTTTCCTTCTCCGCCAAAGTGCAACGTAACTTTCAAGTATATGCAACTAATTTACATATATTTTACGTTATTTGCCTGGAACATAATATTGTTGTTTAATTAGAAATTGAAATAAAGGATCGATAGAGGGAAAGAAAATATTCGGGTAAAAAAATATCGGGTGATAATTTTTTTAATAAAATGTTTTTTTCTTTCTTTCTTTCTTTCTTTCTTTCTTTTTTTCTTTTTTCGTTGTTAAAATTTTATTTCGAGAAAACATTCTTTATTTCGTGTGCGCTAATTTAATATGTAGAGGTATGATTTATAATTCATGATACGAATAAGGTATATAAATGAGGTCAGAGAGATTCTACTAGAATAAAAATAAAATTTAATAGAGTGTAATAATAATTTGAAAGAAGTTTAATAAAAATCAGAATTTTTAAAATACTAGTGAATAATTTCTCATTGGATACTGAATGAGATAAAGATTAAATGATTATTGTATGTGTGAAAAAATGAATAAATGAAAATGTAGAATCAAACTTTACGGAATCGTATAAACGATAAATTTTCTAATTTCACTTGTATTTGAAAAATTAATTTCGCCGTGGAATCTGCCTAATTTCATTTATATTATGAATTTCGGATTACCGCATATACGAAATAATAAAAAAATATCGTTAAATAAATAAAAGATATGAAAAAGATATTTCCGAAATGATAAAATAATTAATATTAAATATCTAGTATTAAAAATTGCGTCGTTGGTTCGCAATTATACTGGTATTAAACGTTCCAATATCTCCTCCCCCCCCTCCACCAGTATTGCGACCATCCATGATGCAATGGTAAATGTAAAAAATATGGCGGTAATTCGTTTCTTATTGCGTTGACAGTAGGATTTAAAAGTGTGCACGTTATAAAGTTCAATGAAATTACCTCGACAGAATTAATAAAGCGAGCCTCGTTCCTATCGAAGTGTACAGAATTCGCGTTATCTTTAACATGCAATTCCCTGAACAAGGTTCCTTGTATGTAGGCGAACGGTAATACCGAGCGATATTAAATTTCTTCATCAAGCTTCTCATTAAGTAGTCAACTTTACATCGCTCTTTCGGGAGAAAACGCCCACGAGTTGATAAAATAACAATAAAATTTATCAAATTGGCGAGAAACGAGAAACGAGGAACGAGATAATTTTAAAAAAGTACAAGAGAAGAAGGATTTTTTTTTTTTAAAGGTTATGGCAAATTTTCTTCGAGATTTTGCAAAATTAAATTCTTTTCGATGTGGAAATTTTTAAATTATTTCACGCGAGAAAAAATATTTGATATTTTTCAAACCGGCGAAAAATAAGAATAAGAAAGTTTTTTTTAAAAATATTAAAAAAAAAGCTCGTTAATTTCTTAAGATTTCGTAAAATTAAATTCTCTTTGAAACTTTCAAATTTCAACATTAGCAAAATATTCGATGTTATTTACTAAATTAACAAAAAATAAGAGTAAGAAGTTTTAAAAATATCTAATATTAAAAAAAAAAAATGTTTTAGGTTAGGTTCGCCAATTCCCTCCGAAACTTGGCAAAATTAAATTTTATTTCATATTGAAACTTTCAAATTTCACATTTAAAAGAAAGTAGGAAAATACTAGATTCGTGAATTTTAATTTACGAATTAAATTGGGGAAAAATAAAAATTAACGATTCAAAAGATATCAAAGATATATTCCAAGTAGGTTGTGGCAAATTAAGTTTGCCAATTTCATTAAGATATACGTGTCAAAGACTTTGGAAAATGAAATTCCTCGGTTTACCTAATTCCATTAAGGTATACGTGTCAAAGACTTGGGGAAAATGAGATTCTTCAACGTGGAAACTTTCGGTTTTCCCATCACCGACGTGAAACAACCCGATCTGTAATCCGAGAATAAAAACTCCTCTCTCCCCCCTCCCGCCCATCTAATTCCAAGAACAAAGAAGTTAAATTTGACATCTCCCTCATAAGATTTGGAAAATTCATATTATCGGCCGACAGCCGAACTTTTTCTTAATAACGAATCCCACCCAAATTCCGACTGTTTCACGAACTAGGTCGCGCTGCATGCGATTTCCACCACTCGTGTTCGTTTCTCCTCCTTTCGATTCTTGTACACAATTTTGCGAGAGAATCGTTCGAAATGCTGGTACACATTTCCGTAGCGTAGGGGGGAGGCAAACCACTGTCTTATGGCACAACTTGTCTCTATGTGTGTAACATATGTACTTTGGTATGTAGGTGTGTACAAATCCACTTCGAAAAGTTATCTTTTACGAAGCGAGAAAAAAGTGTGCGTGTAAACACTTGGACTATTTAACGTGATCGTTTCGAGTATTTTTGAGATTTATTTTTTTGTTCTTTTTAAAGAAGTTTTCAACATTCAACTCTTTTGCGTACAATGATATTATTTTAATGAGCTTTAGTGAATTTTCTTTTTATCCAGTGAAAAGATATGATTTTTATACTTAACATATAAGTAATATAAAAAAGGTAATTACTGTTTTATGGTATAAACTATGTATGATACAAGGTGGACCATCTAACACGATCAATTCAATTATTTTTGTTATTAATGAACCGATTAAAATTCTTTTGATTTTTAAAATTTGATGGTTCAATTTCAAAAGACTTATTACAATAGTATCATTGCTCGAAGCAAGCATTTTTTTTTAATCTAATGATATAGTGATTTTTATTGTCATTAGTATATGAGTCTAAACTATTTATAGGCCTATAACTATAACGTACAAAAGATAAACCATCATGTTATGCTTGCCTCTATATTTTGCACATACGCACTTCAAAAACTTATCTTTTGTGACCAGAGAAAAAATGTGTACCACGTGCACACATTTTTGTACGCTTTCTATGGACCCAACTGCGCGAGAGGTAAATGAAAGGATGGTTGTTTGTGCGTGTGCAATGGCTGTGTATCACATACATGTACCTCAGATGTGCTAAGTCAAGGTAATAATAAGCTCTGTATTTTTTATCGTAAACGTTATAAACATTTTTTATAAAAAAGAAAATTTTCTCTCTTTCTCTCTAACCATCTATTTTTTCAAACACGGAGGATTAAAATTTAACGAATGTTGTTTAAATTCAAACTTCAAAGAAACGACGCTCGCCGTACGCGCTAACCTAATATGTACACTGTGCAGTTTCACACTTATTTTTATTCATTTCGTTCATAGATACAAAGTTTCTTGCCATTTTATCTCGTAAAATTATTGTTTCGTATTAATATGTAGCAATGATAAAAGAAACAAACGTGTATAATTCGTATATAATTGAGGTGAATATTATATTTCTGTTTTTATTTTCAATCGTACGAAAATATTAAGAGGGAAGGGGATTGTATTTTCATAATTATTAGGCGAATTAAATATCAAATTAAGTCATGGCAATGCTATTTCTTCTTCGAAATTGTCATAAATAAATGAAAAATATTAAAATTTAAAATGGGAAAAGGGCAGTCAATTTAAATTTAAACGCAATCGAATTAATCTACATCATCAATTATACATTTTTTTAACACATTTATCTTTTCCCTCTGGCATACTCTTTCTAATTGCAATTAATAATTTCAACGAAGACGAATGTAATTTTGTTTTTTATAATTTCTCCCCTTTATAGCTTTAATCGAACGAGATACGTAACGAGAAATATTAACCTGTTCCAGTTTATGCGATTGGAGAAAAAGATAAAATATGGAAAATAAACGTAAGCATAATGGAGGAATCGAAGGTAGAAAGCGGGATAAAAACGGATGAAGAATACGGTCAATAATATTTTTCATGCGAAGAATTTAAACTGTCAGTAAGAAACTTTGCGCAATAGGATTTCGACTCGTCTTCGATACGATAAAGGCTAATTTTCTACAAAAGTTTGCACGACAGGTTGACAAGCTAACTTTCTTCTATTATCTCTATCCACGCACGCGTGCATACTAAACGCGTGGAAATATAAAAGAAGATAACTTTATATTCTTGGCGAAACATTTTTATGGAATTATAGCTACCGTCACGTATCGATCATTGGAAAGAGAGTTGTGAATTAATTTTGAAATTGTACCTATTATAAACTTTATCGAGTTTATCGGTTTCGTGTAACGAATTTAATGATAAAATATTATATACGCTGTGTTCTGCAACATTATTTACGGGAATGTGCCTTTGATCAATTCATGTTTGATGCGAAATTGTAAAATTGTAAAATTGTAAAAAAGAAGTAGGAATGACAAATTTAATGATAGAGCGAAATTGAAATGTATATCTTTGATTTATATTTATTTGAAAACAAACAAAATTGTAAAAAAATTATGAAAGAAAAATCTAGATTTTTTAACAAAATTATATGAAATTTGTGGTTGATTTATGAAAAAAATCAAAATCAAAATAAAAATTTGCCTTTCTTTTTATTAATTTAATTCTTAAAATTTCAATATGTATATATACGAGAGACATTTAATCATAAGTAAAAATATTTTTCAAATATAGTACAATAATATAGTACAATAATTGCAGCTAATTTCCACACACGAAAGAAATGTAAAGAAAAGAATTGTAATAAATTTAAATAATAATAACAATAATAATTATAGAAGAAAATCCTTGATCTCTGGTAAATCAAAAAAAAAATGTATCTTTTGCTAACTTAATTTTTAAAATTCCAATGCACATATTCAATCATAGGTAAAAATACTATTTCAAACAAATAGTACAATAATTGTACTCAATTTTCACATCGCACGCAATTAGAGAAACATGAGATAGCATTGTAGCAAGCGCGTAGTTTGATGGAAACGTTCGAAACAAAAGTGAACACGAGGGTAGAGAGGCGAGAAGAGAGAAAGAGAGAAAGAAATAAAGAAAAGAGCGGGAGGGGGGGGGAGAGACATGTAGAGGGCGCTAAATCGAGGAAATACGGTAAGCACCGGCACATGGCATGTCTTGTTCCTGTGGTAAAAAGTGTACAGGCTGCGAAATGACTTTTTGCCTGTGGGCTCGAAACGGTGAAGGGTTGAACGATCGCCTCCGGCCAACAGAGTACATTTTGGATCTTTTTTTCTTTCTTTCTTTCTTTCTTTCTTTTTCGGCTTAAGTTGACCTTACGCGTTAGAAGGGAAAGTTTGGATCGTTCGTTAAGTTGTACAAGCTATACATACACTCCGAATTACGACACTTTCCGTTCGTAATTTTCCATCCCTTTCTTTCCTCTTACTGCTATTTACTCTTAATTAACAGCGATCCACCCGTGTTTTTCTATCCGACAAATTTTTTTTTTTCCTCCCTCTAATTTTCTTTCGTTCGCTCCTTATTTCGAACTCAGTATTTTTATGTTTACACTTATTTACGATATTTTTGTTTTGGATGATGGAAAATGCAGGATTGAAACGAATTTTTTTTTCCAAGATTAATTATTTACGAGTTAATATAAATAATTACGATTGGAAAAATTTTAATGTATGATGTTAGTGTATGATGTTATCAAAGTCGAAGATTTAAGGTTAGGAAAATTCGAACAAATTGATCATAATTGAAAAAATTCTATTGTAGTGTTAAATCATCAAATCGAAGATTTAACATTAGAAAAAAAAAAGAAAATAAATTTTAAAAAATAACTAGTAAATCCAAGAGTTTAACACAATTAATAATAATAAAAAAAATTCCAACGAATAATAAATATTCCATGAAAATCAAGGAAAATATTTCATATTTCTCATCGACTTAAAAGGCAATTTTATTATTTAATATTTTTTCAATATTTTTTTATTGCCAAGATAACAATAGAAAATTTTCTTTCTTTTCCTTTACTTCCTCGTTATTTCCTGCACTCGTATCGTATCTCATACATAATCTCATAATGCACGCATTATAATGTACAAAAGATGTATTCGTCGATCGAACGAGCGACGAAGCGAATCGAGAGGACGATATAAAACAATAATTGCCGATATACACCATCCATTAGAGATACTTGTCATGAAGTATGCAGGTTGGGTACAAATAGAGGTGATTTTTGGCGCGGTTTCCCTTACGATGCCATCGAAAAACTGTCGGACTAGTTGAGTAGCGATAGACATTTACCGATGGCCTGTCAAAAATTCATTTTCGCGCTTTTCACCTGTCAATACGCGTTACTATATGCATTCCATCCCCACGTTCTCTCGTTATTCACAAATCGGTATGTACGACTTTCTGTTGCAAGTGAAACTAACCCATTTGATCTGGTTTCGCGTCTCTTTATTATTTATGAAAAAAAAAATTTAACAATGTACATAACGATTCATATTTTTGACATTTTTGAAAATTTAAATCAAAGATTTTTAAATTAAAAAAGTTCAGCGAAAATTGGATATATTTTTTGTATTATTAATCAAAAAATTTATTTATGATAAAATATTATAAATAATTATTATTGTAAAAGAATCTACATTATTTATAAAAAAATGTTTAGAACCGCGTAGCTCGCGTGTTTTGCTTCTTCGTCTTACGTCGAATTTTCGTTGACATTTGCGTGTAAAGTATTCGGGTTAATTAATTTTCTTGTGATAAACTTTTTACATTGCTTTTATGTAATAAATTATTGTTTTTTATCGTTGTAATAATTCATTTGGTCTAGATGTTTTTTTAGCTGTTAATTCCGATACTATAATTATTCTTAGAAATTATACTTATATACTTATTGATATTTGTATTAAATGTATTAATTTTATTATTATTTCCAAAATTTTATGTAAGAAAATTCTAATTTTTATATGGAATATGAAATATGGAACATGATATAATTTTAAAATTTTGATCGATGTTTCATCATTGTGTTATCAAAATTTTACGTGACCAAAATTCAAATAGAATTTAAATCCTATAAATGTTTCATCGAGATTTCCATGGACGATTAATTAAAATTTTCACAACGTTCATTACTATTAGCAACACAATTACCGATCTATCGATCAATCTTCATTGAACAATATAATAAACAGAATAATCATGATCGACTTTTTATCTATAAACAATTTTCGATCGATAATAAGTCTTTTCTTTTTCGAGTAAAAAATAAAACGGACAAAAAAAAGAAAGAAAAAAGAAACACAATATCAGAAATTTGGAATCACTTTGAATTTTCTGTTTATTTTATAATTAAATTGAATATCTCAAACATCGACAAACTTTAGTTTTTTTAACAGATTTAAAAAAAAAATACATCAATGTAGTACCCAGATTTAATTTTCATTTCAATTCTCAAATTCCATTAATTCCAAATTTCTTAATTACTAAATTAAATTAAAAAAAAAAAAAGAATTTTTTTTTACCTTGATGAAAAGTATTCCGCTCAACATTGTGTCCATTGACATGTCCCATGCCGTCAATCCCGATGAACGTAAAAAAAAGAGTCGTCAACGAAGCGATCATCGAGATCGTCCTCGAAGTATTCACGGCACGAGCTGCTGCTGGCATTCCTGCTTGCCGGTTTCCTTCTTTCGCCAAGTAATCGTAGATCACGTGACCGATGCGCCGAAATTCGTTAAAAAGAACGAACGCGTGAACGCGTGTACGTGCCTTGAAACGTTCTATTTATCGATACCACCGTCACAATTTCGTTCCCACAAATCGGTCCTCGATTAGCGCACCTGGTGCCGCTCGGAGCGCCTTCTGCGTGCGAGGCACGTGCTCCGAGCAGTTCCCGGCCGAACCACTACGCTCATCGTCCGCGTCTTCTCAATTCTTTCCAAACTTCTTCTCCACCAATAATTGGTGGTTTCTTCGATATAATCCACCAATGACAACGTTCGATATGTATCTATCACGATATATTTATCTATCGAAGGCAACTACCAATCACTAGCAATATAATCTCATCAAAAGATCGATGATGACTTGTCGAGTTTATTATCCTATTTCATTATCACACTGAATCGTGAACCTTGCATTACGTTCAAGGTTAACACTACACACTGAACAATGATACAATACGTAGGTCACGATATGTATACGAGAGGAGAAGAGGGTCCACGACAAGCTCTCCTTCCCGAGGCTGGTCCTGGTCCCTCTGTCCCGGGCCGTAGACTGTCTGCTACCTGGAAATCCTCGGTGTACGGAGTATGCCTCCTCCTCCTCCACTTCCACACCGTCCACCTACAACCCCCTCCTCCTCAGCCACCGCTCCCACCCACCGCCACTCGCCGCCGATAAACTTCCTACGGGCACCCTCTGACATCCACCCCGCGCCCCCCATTCGCTCCGTGCCGCCTGCAGCCCGCACCAGGAACAACCGTCTACCGTACATACGTTAGCGCATGCGCATTACAAACTGTGGCCCTGATGCCCGGGCACTGCTGCTGCCACTGCTGCTACCTCTGCTGCTTTCTCGTACCTTCACAAATCTCTCCTCTCCTCCTCCTACTCCTCCACCTCATCCTCCACCTCCTCGACTCCCGTTACTGCTCTCTTGCCCCTCTTAGCCCAGCTTGCGCGTTTCCTTTTCTCTATCGAGGTTGCTGGATTGTATCCTCGTCTCACGGTTTTACGTTTCCTTTTCTGCGTAAGGGCCTCTCTTACATGTTTATATCTCTTTTTCAGTTTTCTTCGTTTTCAAAATTTACATTCCATATATATTAGAAGTTTCTTCGTCAAATTTGGCTTTTGTTCCTTATCACGTTTGCACATTCCTTTTTAGTGGCACACAGTTGATAGTACTTCTCTTTATTGGTTTTTTCAGATTTTCTTATCTTATTTCTTTTCTTTTTCGTTATCTTTTCTCTTTGTCGTTTCTTTGCTCCATGTTTTTCTTCTCGTTGACTTTTCTTCATTTTTCTACTGATATTTATCTTTATTCGTTATATTATCTCCCTTTCTTTCTACTTATTTCCATCTTTATTATTCGAATATTTCTCTCCTCTTCGAATTTCTTTATTCCTTTCCCTTTTCTTCCACTAATTTCTGTCTTCGTTTCTTCGATACCTATCTCTTTTCTCTATCATAGTTCGAGAATTCTCTCCTTGTCGGTTTTTCCAAGCCTTCTCCTATTTCTTTCTTTATTTCTTCTTGTCGCTTATACGTTTCTGTTTCTCACTTTCTCGCACGTGGTTTTTTAGTATCGTCTTCGTCTAAGTTGGAGAAGTTAGACTAGAGGTTTGCTTCGTTTCTCGAACACGTGCCTCGCTTGAGTTTCTTTCTCTTCGTTCCAGACGATCTCGTTCCACCGATTCGCCGCATCCCTCTTTCTTACCTGCTCCTCCGGATGACTCTGATATCAGATATAACGAGTTTCGTTCAAGCTACTTCCAGGGTAACGTAATCGGTGACGTCTAGGCCATAACGCTGTTTAATTCGAATGGAGTCGATAGCTTTTCAAACTATTTCTGAAAAATGAATATATACCAATATAGAAAATAATCGAATTGGTCGTATAAGATATAAGAAAAAGTGAAGAAAATATTATTCAATTATTTTTTTAGTTGTGAAAGTGAATCGGAAAGAAAAAGAGGTTTTGTTGTAAATCGTGGATTTGTAGATGGTTGAAAATACGAAGATAAAGGTTAGTAAGGGTCAAAGATTTATCGCTATTTACTCTGAAAATGTGTCGTATTTATCTGCAAAAATACACATTTGGGATTAACTTTCAGTTGCAAATATACCAATGTTTTGGAAACTAAATCTGAAATATTTTTAAATAAAATTTGAAAATAGAAAATGAGTTATATATTTGTTTAAATAAAAGCAATCAAGATTTTTGATATTTCAAAAAGTGATAAAAAAAAATCTAAAATATTTTTTAGAAAATAACAATCAGAAATAAAAATTGAAATGAATATTTAATTAAAGAAAAATATTCCAAACTTTCAACAATTGCAAATATAACATATTATGTAAAGAAAAAATAGTAAGGAAAATAAATTCAAAATATTTTAATATTTTTAAAAAATATTTGGAAAAAATGATGAATAAAAAATATCGAAATATAAGAAATTAAATATGGCCGATCTAATATATCGCTTAATTTTGATTTTTATTTATCCATGATTTTCAGTATAGTTGACGAACATCTGTCGTATTCCATTTCGTGACACTATGGTTAGAAGGCTTGTTCTGTTTCCAGACACGAGATAACGAGTTTCGTTGCGACAATTCCACGCATCTAAGAAGATCACGACCTACTACCGAGGAGCTACTAGCAATAGGAAGAAGCCGATGTAGAAGATAGGTCGAAGCAGTCTGAGCTGACGTTATGAGAATACGAGAGACGGAATTTAGAATCACGGATTGCGATTGCTACAAAATTACGACATACGATCCGTAAACCATTGTTATTATCAAGTGAAACGTTTTTAATCTAGATAAAGAAAGAGAATCTTGATTACGTCTGACTTAATCTCTACTTATACTACTTTCCGTTTCAATTTATTCATTCGTATGTATTTGTTATTTTCATTTGCATATATTTCATTTTTCGTTTAATTCATATACAGTGATTATTCACAAAATTTACTTATCATCCTCTGATCTCAATAATCTTTTTATATATTGTCAAAATTATCATCTTAAGTAGTGTTGTACAAGTTTTAATTGGCCTTGTTTATTGATACTAATCTAAATGCAAAATTTAATATAAATCAAGAAATTAAATAGATTTTTGTTTGACATCGATTGTTAATTAGTGATGTTAATTCTGAAATTTAACTTCATTTTGAATCAAAATTAAATAAAAAGTCAATTTAACGATGTGCATTATTTATAGCAATAAATCTGATTAAAACCTAACCTAACTTAACCTAATTGTTTCGAAGAAAAGAAATCATCGAGATCGAAGAGATAATCTTTTATCTGATATCTTTTTTTGTAAATATCTATCTGACATACTTTTGATATTAAATTATCATATGCTACATGACAAGTTTTCTAAAAATAGAAAGAAATCGAAAATAAAAAAGATAGTTACTGCCAATCATTGAAGCATTTCGTGTCGTGATATGCATATAACTGAAAGATTAATCGATCCTGTAAAATACTTGAAGTAAAACTATTCAAGGAAAAGAGACTCGGCTAAAATTCTACGAGATTATCTTTAATTAATCACTTCGAAACTTTGTATATATATATATATATATTTGTAGATTCATGGATGGTCCAACGACTCCTTATGCCATACTTAATTTAGAAAAAGGGAAGAATCGTTGAAGTAAATATTTTGCATAGTCAGTTTATAACTTTTAATTAAAACAAAATGTTAAAATATAATAATTTATGTTGAAAATCATGAAAAGCCTTGTGATTTTAAAACATATAATTTCATTCATTTTTAAAGGAAAAAATTCTCTAATTTACATAATTCGTAATGAAATTTAAAATCAATTTTTTTATTTTCAATATAACAGTATTTTAACAGAACATTTGCATAACAATTGGCTCGCCAAATAATTTTGCAAAAGAAATCATTTGTTTGCCTGGAAATTGAAAACAACTTTCTTTTCAATCGTGAATTATTATGTACAGAGAGGTAGTTGAATTATTGTTCCACGTCGAGAGTGTTTTAATTAATTCCAAATATTTCACACTCTGCACGATATCGTTTATAAACAACTCTGAACGATTACGAAATAAGCTTATTGTGCAACGTTAAAACTTTGATTTCGCTACATTTGGAATTACCAAGCCCCATCTCGTCATTATTCGCAGAATATTTCTCTCTCTCTCTCTCTCTCTCTCTCTCTCTCTCTCTCTCTCTCTCTCTCTCTCTCGACTATTGACTATTTGATGATGCAATACGAAGATGGTTGCTATAATTATTTGTTCGTATTATTATGTATATACATTATACAGTTATACTGAGCCGGATTATAATAATTAAAATAACGCTTTGTTTCGATGAAAATGGATTTTGAAACATGTAATATGACTTATGTATATATCGACTTAACTATGGCATCGATAAACCAAACTTGATAAACTGATAAACTGTATCTATAATTGTCAGCAATATGCAATAAATTAAAATTTTAACTATTTCATAAACGTATAAATAAAGAGAAAATAATAAATATAATATAATAATAAATATATATTCAATAAATTAATATTTTTCGAGAAATAAAGGTTTATTTTAAAAAATTTTATTTCGTATCTTTCATTACTTTTTTTTTATTTTTTTGAAAGTACAGAGAAGCTTGACTTGCGCAAGCCATAATTAAGAATTCGCTTTGATTTAATTTTCCACTAAGTCTCAAGAATTCTGAAAGAACTCGAAATTCGTCCTTATCTTTTTATCATTTTTAATTTTAAAGGATGAAATCTAATTAATTTTCATCTTCAATAATTCAAACTGTTAAAAAAGGAAGAAATATGAACACTCTTTTCCCGATAAAACAAGAAACCACAGTTATATACAATTTAGCAAATTTATGCGAATCAGTCATTTTCTTTTTCAATTAAATTTTTATAAGCAATTTTTGACCGGAAAAACATTGCATCGCGATACAATCAACGTGTTACGTAATAATTCTGAAAAAATAACCTGGGAAACGGGATTAAACTTCCTGGTTTTCACGTATCTGCACTATTTTGTTCTGAAAAGAGAGAGAAAATTGAGAATTGAGGAAGAGAGAGATACGAAAACGAGAAACAAGTGCTTATATTTTGTCGATGAATAACCGACAAATACGAAAGAAAGAAATCGAGAATGAAGAGATGAGCAGATCATAGTCAGATGAAATGTTAATTAATAATAAACTGTAAATTGCAAATCGGTTCGCGCGATTGAATATCTTGTTCTCGTACAATAAAGCACTCATATATATATATATATACTTCGACTGCATTGATTGCTATAATGGAACTTATTTTTCTGTATTCTTACGCCATTGCAGTATTTATCGAGCTTTGCCATTCATTTGACCGTATAATTGAATTTTTATTATTTTTTTTTTATGTCAATTAATTTTCACTGATATTATGTTATTTTATCGTAAAATAACATAATATGAAAATATTTTTATTGTATAACAATGATTACGCATTATAATATTTTGTCTTTTGAAAAAGGTTACTGTTGAAAAACTAATATTGTTATTAACGTTTATGTTGAGAAATACATTCATAGATTATATCAGTGGACTAGATAAAAGTGCTAGATAACTTCAACACTGCTAGATATATATATTTTAACCTACATTTTTTAATGAAATATTTCTAGTAATCATGATCACTCTTGGACAATTTTATATCTAATTGTATATCTATAAGCTTTTAATATGGCATATTTCATGTGAAGTTTAAATATTATAATGTAATTTTAAAGTTTTTTTAAAAAAATTTGCACATTTCATATGATGGCCTTTAATAAAAATAAAAAGAAAACATGTTGCTCTCTGATAATATTAATCTATTATTCTAATATATATTTTTTAAATGGAATATCTTCAGTAATCATATCAATCAATCATCTTTATTGAATTTCTTTATAAATTTATAAACTCTAATAATATGACATACCTCTTCTAGCCTTAAATACTATACATTAGTCCATAATTTTCCTGCAAAAAATTGATTATTAATTATTCTAATTAGAAGAAATAAAAAAATAAAAATAGAATATATCACTCTCTAGCAATATTTTTTCATTTATCTCTAACCTATATTTTCTGAATAAAACGTCTTCAATAGTCATAATCATTCTTGTTAAATTTTTCTACATATCTATAAATTTTCCAACATAGTCTTATCCTCTGAGACTTAATAACTATATATACTAAAATACTCATAATTTTAAATTTCCTTAAAAAAAATTTTAATTTCCTATGACAATCTTCAATTGAAAGAGAATGGTGGAAGGAGAAAGTGTCGTCCTCTAGACAATCACCAATATTAGTCTGTACATTTCTTCAGTAGTCATAATCAGTTGTGTACGTACGGATTCTCATATATTCGTAACATTTTTTAACATTTTATATTATTCTCTCTGGAAATTAATTAATATACAGATAATTTTAAAATTCTCATAAGTTTTCCATCTAAGAAGAAAACCAAAAGATAAAAACAGAAAGTGTCGCTATCTTTAATACTCATTAATTATTATCCATCATTTTTGAGGTTAAATATCATTCGCACAACAATCGCGTCGTATTTCGATATGTTTGCGTTTGGACCAATGGCAAAGCTCGATTGCGTATTCACACAATACGGTTGGGCATATAATTAACAGACGACAGCAAGCGGGTGTAAACGGGGATTCGCGTGAAAGTAATTAATTGTCCTCCCGTCACACGTGACAAGGAAACAGACCAATTAACCTTGCCACTTGCCGATCCAGGCCAAAAGTGTTTAATTTCTAATTGTTTCTCCATGCACTTAATGCCCGCGTCAATATTCGATGCCCCCGCCGTTAACGAGTTTCGTTAACGACCTTTCTCCATTGGTTGGTTGGTATGCCCGTTATTACGATGTTTACCGTGTTTAAGCACTTTCTCTCTTCGTTCTTCGCCTTTTTTCTCTAATTTTTTTGTGTTGTGTCTTTTCTTTGTTCACATACAATCTTTCGTAAGTAAAGTGGAAATGTGTAAAAATTTGGATAAAAATATTCTTTAATAATTCTAAAATATACAATAACTAATGTAAAATACAGTGACTAACCTCATAAATATTTGGAAATTATTTTACGTGTTATATCATTTGAATTATTAATTAATTAAATCCAGATATATTATATTTCATCACAATAGTGGTTTCGTGTAATTGTCAAGGTCTTATGAAGTATAATACAGGATGTTGATTGAGATTTATTAATTGAGTTATGAGCAATTCAATTAGCATTAGATGAAACGAGACAAAGATAGAATTGTTTTCTAGAATAAATAAGACAGAAAATAATTCTCTTACCAATGTAAATATTATTTTGAATATTGAAATATTTAGAATGTTGACATATTTATGGGATATCTTTGGAAAATCGAAAATTGATGTATAAAAATTGTTGATTACTTATAATCGAATTACAAGCAAATTTATTTGATGAAGTGAAGATAGATGATAAACAGTGTCTTACACTATGATTTTGCTAATATATTAATATCTTTTATATTATTTATATTTTATTTCGTATGTTTTTACTATAACTGGAAAGATGTAATAATATGAAAGTAAAATCTAAAATATAACGAAAAAAATATTTTATCGAAAAATAAAGATATGTGCAAATACAAAAATTTTTAGTCACTGTATTTCATATATAACAATCGACGTGTTCAATATTATAGAAACTTTTTCATACAGTTGACAGTGTACAAATTTATATTTCGGAAATAACGTATGTGTGTATATATATATACATTATACAATATCGTTCATGCTATAATTAATAATAGAATGAGTCTATATCAAAAAAAAAAAAATGAAATAATAATAATAATAATAAATCGAAAATGTAGAATAAAATTTATTCGTTTAAAGTAAGTACCTATAAGTAAGTACATTCAGAATTCTGTTTCAAATTTATTAAAATAAAATATTTATCATATTGCACAATTGCCTTTATATATTCATAATTATATTGTAAGGAAAATATATCTAAATTATAAAATTATATATTATAGAATTTGTATTTGTTTAAATTTTTTTATATAAAATATTTTCGAACTCTTCCATCCTTGTTATTAAATTGTTATTAAAAGATAGAATTCTTAGAAATATCAACATTTTCTTAAAAATAATTTTTCTTAATTTAATTTTCTTAAATAAAAATTGAATAAACAAATAGAGTTATTCTTGTTTTTAAAAGAAAAATAGAAACAAATAAAAATTTTCTATTGATCCAATAATTTCGAATTGGATAAAAAAGAATGTTCTCTTTCTTAAAATAAAAAAAAAAATAGCACAATTCAAATATAATCAAAATAAATCAATCTAATCTAATTTAAGAGCAATCAATGATAATCGTCAATTTCTATTTTTTTAGAAAAATAAGAATTTCTTGGCTAACTGAATGAAACATGTTGCAACCTCGTTAGTTTTGAAGACAAATTTATAGGCCATCCATAAAAAAAGAATCCAATTATTAAAAAAGAATGTATTTAATTATTTTACTCAAAAAAAGCTTGAATCCCTTTTTGCATCCAACCGCAAATACAATTATTAAAAATATAACTCACCTTGTACAATCACTAAAAATATTAAATTTCGCTTTAAATTCACGTGACATCCACGCTGAACGCCAGTAGGTAGATTTTGAATGACATTAAATCAGTCTAATCTAATTTAAGCTCCAGAGCCTTGTAAAGTCTTTCTCATTTCACGTGGCGCTCCACTACACGTATATATACACACACAGCCAATACAAACATCTTCGCGTCTTCTCCTTTGAAAGGGAAGTGAAGGGAGATGAGGGACGTCATATTAGATCTGTTAGAGATGTCGTCCTTTTAATAACACAAGGTAAAGGAATGGCACTGGCTTCGACGTCTTCTGCACTTCTTACACGTACTTTAAACATGCATAAGTACGTCTACTAATCTGCGAAAACAGGGCATCGACGGTCCTCCGCTTTCTCTCAACGCCAGGAAGGAAATGCTCGCGTGCTGATTGCAAAGTAATTGCACGCTACTCGTGTATATTCGTGTGCATTGTTCGGTTGTCTACCCGTCAAGCGCAATGGATAACAAGAAACTAATCGAATTGGGTTCGAGGATATATATATATATACCATATAAGCTAAATTTGACAATAAAAGTGTCATGGTTAAATTATCATGTATTTGAATGGCAAATGTTAAATGTACTTTTTTTTTTTTTACAAGTTATATACTGATATTAATTATATTTATTGTTGAAAATATTTTTAGTATTGACTCTGTAGAACGGTGTTCGAATAATGTTATTAAGGTTAAGATCATCAAAATATCTATTTTCAATATTTTGGAGATTGATTGAAATATCTTTCTTTCTTTATTTTAGAAATGATTCAAAATTGTTCATGATCTTCAAAAATCACCGAAATGTTTTCCTTTTAATAAATTTGAAAATGATTTTATGGAATGTTTTTCAGAGCTTCATTCATGATTTTCAGAAATTATTGAAATGCTCGTTTCGATATTTTAATAAAATCATTATGTTATTACTATGAATGTTATCTTTTCAATTATTCTGATGATAATTTTGTGGATTGATCTTCAGAATTATTGTGTCATTAAAATCATCGAAATTCTCTCAATATTTTCTCTATCTTTAGAGAAGAAGATTATTGATCATCACAATATCAAAACTATCACGATGGAAGTTCTGAAGGTCATCCTCCTTCGGAACCATTTTCAAAGTTGTCGAAGAGGATAGACAAGACGATGATATTGGAGCATAGTTTCCCAAAGGAAGCACTTTGAAGGTGACCATAATAGAATTCAGCAATGAAGTAGTAATTTTACCACGATAAGTTCATCAACTTTATCGAGGTTTATAAGATTAAATCTTTATTTTTTATTTCTGAAATTTCTTTCTAAAATTCCACCAGAAATTTAATTTCATCTATTTTTATCTTTTTCGAATCGATATTTTTCTCTTCTTATTTAATATTTTTATCATAACAGAGCTCCGAATATTTATACGCGTAAAATACAAGTCAAAACAAGTAAATAAAATATGTGAAATATAACGTGAACATTTTACATGAAAACATACGAATGTACGTAAAATTATAGAGAATGTGAAAATAAGTAATTAATCGATGACCTTCGTCAATTAAAACTAACTCGACGTATATTTACAGAGAGATATGTGTATATTTAAATTTGCTCCAGAAGCGTCATTCAATTTATGCCAGCTTTTCAATAAATTTTACCTTTCGAAATTTCACTTATGTTTGTAACATAATTTGAATATATAAAATCATCGTTCAAAACTGAATTTTATTTTGAGATATCATACTTTTCCAAAAATTTTTAATCGTGTCGATTAGAAATTCTCTGACACTTTTTAGCGGAGCAGTTAATATTAATTTATTCAAAAATTTACTCATATTTTCAATAAATATCAATACAATCTTTGATTTAATATCGAGTTTTATAAAATAAATACGATGGACGAATATAAAACATGCCTTTTAAATATACTTTTGAATATACGTTTAAAAAGAATATATGTGAAACATGGAAAATATGAAAAATATGTAAAATAAACAATATATAATTAACAACTTTCAAATATGAAATCAATTTTTTGATTTTTGATTATCCAATATGATCTTTTATCTCGTTTTATATGTTTTTCATTAAAGAATGATACTTTTTAGAAAAGTGCTCATTCTCGAAATACGAAAATATAAATATTCTTCCTACGTTTCTTCAAAAAAATTATATATAATAAATAAAAATAAAAATAATAATTACTTATAAAGATATGAATAAAATTTCTAAGTTTTTTAAAAAATAAAATACAAAGATATAAATAACTATGAATGTATTTAAAAAGAAGAAATCTCTGAGTTTCTCTAAACTTAACCTAATATAATTTTACTGAGCCTAACTTACATTTCTCAAAAATTATTATTTATAAATAAAGTTGTATATATGTAAAAGATCTTCAAAAAATATTAATTATACACAAATATAAATACGAAAACACAAAAGATTATTTCTAAGTTTTTTAAATAATAATAATAATTATTATTATTCTAGGTGACCAGGAGCCAGTAGATCGAAAACGAGGTTTACACAGGATCGTGGAGTGGTCCATTGTCGTCGACAACGCAACGAGCTCTCAATTTCCGTCCGTAGGTAATCACGGTAGGGAAGCCGCACAAGGTATACGGCTTAAAGCGAACTCCTTGCCGATAGTTAATTATTGCCGAGCAGAACTGATTTGCAAGTACGTCGTTTATAATCCACTTAAGTTCTAATCGAATCCTGACCGGTATCGATACAGACAATCGTATCCCACGATTCATCCTCAATCGAATCGATATCATTCGTTTTCTTTGAGTTGCATATTTTGAACATTGAACGTCATTTTTAATATAAATCAATTTTTTCTTCGATTTTTGTTCTTAGCTACGAAAAAAAAGAATAGATCTGAATTTTCATCAACAAAATATTTCTTCTTTATGATTGTTATTTATAATTATCTAATAAAATTCTAATTTAATCTTTAATTAGATTCTTAATTCTTGAATTATATTATTATATTATTATATCTATATATTTTATTATTATTTATTATATCTATATATTATATATTTTATTATATTATTTATTATATCTATATATCTATATATTTTATTATATATTTAATTATATTATTATATTATTATATCTATATATTATATACTATATATTATATACTATTCAATCAAATCATAAATTATGGATGAAGTCTCTAATCTTTGATCAATTTTTTTCTTGTGATTTTTGTTTATGATAAAATAAAAATACTTACTTATATCATTTAATAGATCTGAATCTTCTTCAACAATATTTGTTTTTCACCATTTATTATTAGAATTCAGTTATATCGAATAAATTCAAAAATTTTTTTGAACTTATAAAATCCTAACCTAAATTTTAATTAATTCCTTAATCCTAGAAACATATCACTATATTAATACATTTAATCATAAATTATAAAATTATATATTATAAAAGTTTGCAATAAATAAATATATTTCAATTTTTTATCAATTATTTGAAAAAAAAAAATTGAAAGAGAAACATTAGAATATTTCGACATAATTCCACATTTATATACATGCATACTCACATATCTATCTACTTATCGGTTTCACAAGGGAAAGCAATGCAAATATATTACGACGAAGAACTTAATGCTGTTATCGTAAAGCGAAGAATACCCACGTATTAAAAAGATCGACATACCAAAAGAACGACCGAAGAAAAATGGAAAATAGTTCAGCGGCCAATTACTGGTGGAATTTTTACGGACGATTTAACGCCGCTTACCTTCGTTTCTCTTGCGAAACCTCTCCGTTTCCATGGCGCCCTCTTCCTTCCTTTTCAAGAATCAACGGAGAAGGAAACGACGAGAAGAAAATAAAGAAGAGACGGGAAAAATTAGCTTGGGATCTCGTGGAAAATCTCGTGTCCTGATATTTGCATGTGATCTCTCACCACAGGTTTTACGGAGAAAAGAAGGTACACCGAGCTCCTGAAAAACGAAGGAAAACGGTAAGATTGAACTATTGACTTTCCGCTTCTTTTTTTATTATATTTTTTATGTGTGTTGATAAAATTTATCGTGTTTTTTCTTTTCTTTTTAGATTTAACAAAGTTCCTAAATAATTTTTATGAATTTCTAATAAATAATAATATAATAAGCTATATTCAATTAGATTAGGTTAGATTGCAAATGAAATGATTGAATACTTAAAACTATTGATATATGTAAGTTTGTTGAGAATAATATTAATTGAGAAGTTTGACTCGATAAATTTAAATAAGATTAGAATCATTACAATTATTTTGAATAATTTGGTTGTAATTAGATATTAATTCCTTTGTATGTTTTATGATTATATTTATTTTTCAACGATTTTATTAATATTAACAGTGATTTTTTTATAGGTTATGTTGAATTTTCAATCCATAAAAAAATACTCGAATTTGATATTGAAGTATAATTTATCATAATACATAAGTTGTTTCTTTATGTTACAAAATAATTGATAAATTCAAGTTGCATTCATCGAGCTTCAAAGATTTAAATTAATGTGTAACAAATATCATTCAATACATCATACATTCAACGGTATATTTAGTTACATATTTTTTAATATCTTTACAAATTTATGAAATCAATCATTTCGTATACAGCAACTTAACAGAAATTATTGAATCGAAGAAATTATTGAAGACGAAGTTAATCGATAAGCAATCTAATAGAAGTTATCGAATCCAAAACGAAGTCGTAATTGAATAAAATTGAACATCACGAAGTGTATTTCTTTGGATTCTTCCATCTGATGTATTTCTCTGAATTCTTTCATATATTTCATTAAATTCACTATTTTTTTTTTTTATCTCTAATAGATACGTTTTTTTTTAATTATTTTATTTATTATTTTTTATTTTTTCTTATTTATTATTGTTTAAAATTTTTAATTTATTTCCAATTTTCTTATTCTTTTATATAGTATATTTCATCGATTTCCCTATTTCTTTTTTATCTGTGATAAATATATTTTCCATTTTCATTTTGTTCATTATTTTTTATTCTTCGCTTTTTTCTTATTTATTGATTACAATTTTTTTATTTCTCGTTCAAAATAATACTGCAATCACGATAAATTTTTTCTTCTTTTATATTTCATTTTATATTTCAATTTTCTTATTACTAGAACGAAATTTGCGCGGCAATTTTAAAACAAACCCATCCGTTCCACCTTATAATTTGTTCACGTTACTCTCGAGAAGTAAGAACTTGAATTGTTTCAAAATAGTATTCAACTAATATTTCGTGCTAAAGCATAAATTAAATCGTATCGTACGGAACACGAATCTTCTTCCTTTGAACAGTGGTAAGAAAAGAAAAGTGGAATGTAAATTAATTTGAAATCTTGGAAGAAGTTGGTATCCTAATATTTCTATGTAAACTTGCCACAATAAAACTTAAATGAAACCAAGTTTTCGGCGCCACGATTTGTATTTGAAAGAAGAATAGAATATTATGTACTTTTTGGCCCCGTGTCTATAGAAATAACTCTCAAGAAGGTTGCTCGTTCGTGGGAAACACGGAAATGAAAATGGATTGTAACGAAAAAATTAAACGATAAAGAACAATACTATTATTTTTTAATCTTTCCGTGGATTCTTTTCTCTTAAAATGGTAAAGAGCAGAAGAAGAAAAAAGAATTCGAAAGAACAATGTGGAACTTGTTACAAGTTTTATGAGCTTTTATTTTATATTTGTGCTGGAAAAGTTTAAAATTTAAAGAAATTCTTGAGAAAAAAATGTTAATCGTAATAAATTTCGTTCGTAAATTGGTACGTGTGAAATGTCGATTCTAGAATTCGAAAAATGCAAATTTTGGTAAGTTCGAAATAATCTTAAGTGAAAGAATAATTATAATTTCCTCAAATTGGTAAATTTCTATTTCCAATTATTTTTTCTGCATTTTTTTTATAATTTTAAATTTTTATAAATGAAATACTCGTAAATATGCATTCATGTTTCAGGTACATTAGATACATCTAATAAATTTATATTTAATTGAACATTGCATATATTTCATATTTGAAATATGATAGAAATTCAGTTTTACGATATTTGAACAGAAGATAGAAATATTAAAAAATAGAACAGTTGATATACAATCCAAAATAATTTGCCAAATAAAATTCCTCAGTTTGAGAAAGTAATTCTTCTTTACTTTCAAAATAAATAATTGTAAGAAACACAGGAAAGGTTTGTTCAAGTAAGAGACATTATTTTAAACAAGTACAATAATTTTCTTCTTATCACAAGAACCGGTTTATATTCAAAGATTACATTTTTGTTTCTTAGGGTTTATTCTTGAAGAAACGAAGATACAAGTAAGTATTGTATCGTTTCATGACAAGAAACGCAGGGAAGAATGAATATTTGTAGCGCGATAAAGAGAGAAAGACAAAGGAAGAAATCATAAAAGAGGAAGAAAATACCGCGCGAATCTCCATTTTTCTCTTTTCATTAATACGAAAAAATCTCTTGATCTGTGTGCCACGATTCGAGAGTAAAGGAGAAAAAAAAAAAAGAAGAAAAAAAAACGAAAAATGGAATAGACCAAGAGGCGAGAAATCGATTTGACTTTTCCGGCACATCTGTTTTCAGAATTTGCATACGAATTCTTGGCCAAAGATTTAAAAGAAACAAGCATTCTCCGCAAAAGAAGAAAGTGTGAAGTTCGAGTTCCCTGGCCACACGTGTCAATTGAATGTTTTCCAGTCTGAGAATTACAAACGTGAAAGATGGAAACTCGAAAAGAGAGTTCAATATGTATATTTATCTATTATCGATGAAAATCGATAGAAAAATATGCATGAAGAGATGGAGAAGAAGAAGGAAAAAGTGAGCACTGAGCATGATTCTCTCTTTTTATGGTATTGAACAGAGAACGTAAAATTTCCATGCAAATTCTTATTCTGGTATTTACGAGAGGAAGACATTGCGGCCGGAAATAAAAAGAAGAAAAAAACAGTTCGAGATCTGTTTTAGCGCCCGCGTGCCAGTGGAAAATACGAAGATATAGTGAGGAAACCTGAAAATTGCGTGAAACGACGAAAAAGTGTGACGAGATTTATGCAATTAAAAATTAGAGATGCGAGAGAAGAAACGTGAGAGAATTTTTAGATAAAATTTGAATACGAAACTTTTTAATATGATGAGTGAACAGAAGGAATGAAATAGTAAAGTTAGTAGTCGGTGAGAAGAATTATTTGTGTGCTATCTGAAATATTGATATATGTTAAAACAAATTGTTGAAAACTATAAAATTAAGAAGGAGAAATTAAAATTTAAAAATGAGAGGTATCACGAGAATTCTTTTAAAATGCATATTTGAAGATGAATGATGAATGAAAATTTCGTATGAATTAGAAATTCAGAAATAAACGAAAATTGGAAGAAACAAGAATAATAGAATGGAAGGTCGTATGTCTTTATTCATACATATACATACATACATATACATATATATTGCATATTTTTTCATACATATGTTTATTTTGTAACAATATACATAAATTCGACAAGTGGAAATTTTTTTCTAAAATTCTATGAATAAATAAAACGATTTTTAAATGATTCAAAGTCAAAATTATTATTATAAGTATTTAAATTTATTAATAGCATTATTATTATAAGTATTATTTAATACTAATTATTATTTTTATTTTACTATTTATTAGAAGTATTATTTATTATTAATATTATTTTTATAAAATTTTCAGATAAAATTTATATTTTAATCAATTTATCGAGGAATAAGTGAAACGTTGAAAAATTTATTTATCCCCTGAATTTTTACAAGGAACAAAAAAGCACAAAGTAAAAACAGTCAAAGATATACAAAATATGAAATGGTAAATACAAACATTTCAGAAACACGCGTTTTGTAATAACAATATGCATTTTCATTTCGTATTGAAATTTTATTACTGAAAAAATCTCATAGAAATATAAGATTATTTATATATTAAAATAATTTATTAAATCTTTGCATGTACAATTAAATAAATCCATTTTCCATTGACATTTGTTTTTCACAATATTAAAATCGATCATCAAATTTAAAAAAATCATATAAGTGCACTATTATTCATAATATAATTAAATTCAAAACATTTTCATTAATTATTTAATTCACTTATTTATTTTAATATTGTATTTGCGAATTAAAAATATTAATATTATTTTTAAATCATAATTTTTAAATCTTAAAAAATCTTAAAAAATAGAACCATACACCGTTAATTCATAAGCTTCATTATTAAGGTAGAGAGATTATGGATTCATTATTGGACATTCAGCCACTTCGAACAACCGCGGCGCACACACAAGTTTCGTTTAATATTTATCGTTCCATTTGTAAAAGCTCGGCACGTATCCACGAGCACGAAAATGTGTATATATGTATGCGCATGCGCCCATGCGTTTTAGGCTTGCGCTTCAACCTTAAATCTGCCGGTAAGCCAGAGCACATCTGCCACCCACACGGTTTTCTTCTATTTCACCTAACCTCTTCTACCTCACCTTCTATTCCTAGTATTCCTCGTCCAAACAAATACCGCAACTACAAAATCGAAAGCCGAGAGATTGTCTATCTTATCTCCTTTCCTTCGTCGATTACTTTTCCCTCGAATTCACTAGCTTTACGATTCCAATGTGTAAAGGTTGTGTTAACTAATTGATATCAGAATTAACTTCTTTCGTTCTTTTCTTGTTCTACGTCATTAATATTATCGTTGATTTTATTTTTGTGATTTTGTTAGAGAAAAATCATTGAAATTAAACATTGAAATTGGACAATGTATATTGAACATTTAAAGATAACATAATAAGTTAATAACGAAATATAAAATTAAATAATATTGAGATATTTTAGATATTAATATAATAGTTTATTGACAAAATATAAAATTGGATATTTTAGATATCGATATAAGATTAATAGCGAAATATGGTCGAATATTTTAGATATTGATACAATGAATTAAGGAAATATGAAATTGAATGATATCGAATACTTTGAATATTGATACGATGGATTAATAGTAATATAAAATTGAATATCAAATATTTTGGATATTAACACATTTTACTAGCGAATTACTAAATTGGATAATATCGAATATTTTGAATATTTACATAATGGATTAATATTGAAATATAAAATTGGATGATATCAAATATTTTCAATATTGATTAATAATAATGATTTCATATCAAAATATAAAATTAATCGCGGATGATAAATCATAAATTTAAGTGCATAGTACATGAATATATGGGAGAATCGAGGTTGCTAGGCAAACAACAATCCTACAGTGAATCTGAATCAACTTGGAATTCTAAAGAACGTTATTCTACCGAGCGAAGAAACTTTCTTTTCATGGAATAGGACAAACTCTACGGGAAAAATTCACCCTCCTACTAGATTCCCAAGAAAAGGGAACCTGGTATAGAAAACCAAGGTAATTTCGTGTTCTTCTTTCTGTGTGACAATGAGTTTCAATTTTAAATCGATTGAAAAGAAAGAATCAATTGTCGATCACTATAATTTTAATCAATTTTCCATTTTTTTTTTTTTTTAATGAAATAATTTTATTCAATGATCTTGAGATCTTTTATTCTTATTACTAAGAAAAATTTAAACTGTAAGTCAGGTTTAAATACAATATAATAATTTGTTAATTAAATATTAAATCAAAAAATCGGATATTTTGCTGTGAAAATTTTGATTATTTCAATCGTAATTTTATTCTTTTTTATATCCAATATAATGTAATACGAAGGTAACATAATACGAGGATCACAATAGAAGCATACTGAATTTTAAAGCATATCCGGAGTTATAGAACGAATGGGATTCTCCTTCCTCCTAAGGATAAGCATAAACAAGCTTTGCAGCTCAACTTTTTTCAAAATCTTTCGATCATTGAATCGAAATCATTCGCACGAACTCAATATTTATATCAGATCCAGTTATGTAAATAAAAAAATCTCTTTTTGATATCTTCTCTCGAAAAAATCAGATTTTTTTCTCTCTTTCTACTATTTAAAAAGAAAAGTAAAATTAAAAAAAAAATTATCTGATAAAGTACAAATGAAAAACTACATTTTTTTATAAAGATTCAAAAGTACTGTTTTGTAAACTAAAAGACATTTTAAAAAGAAAGTAAAAATTTCCTAAAAGTCTCACAGATTTCAGTATTTCTGTACACATAGAATTTTTTTTAAAAAAAAAAAAAAAGATATTAAGGGAAAAAGTTTTGGTATAACAGCTTTAAAACTTTAGAAAAATCGTTTACACGCAAAAGGAAGAGAAATTCTTATTCTGTTGGTCTGCAACAGCTTAGCTTTTGTTGAACTCGTGATAGGTTATAGATTGCTTATTACTAAGAATAATACTAATAATAAGAAAAACTTTTATAAACAGATATAAATCAAATTAATATTGATAATCTTCTAAAAACTATTAAATAGTAATTTTTATTTTTAAAAAATTAAAAATATTTTTAAAGAATAGGTTTTATTATGTCTACATCAAAGTTCTATCATTCAATTCGATTCATCAACATCGAGAATCGAGTTCAGAAAAAGACCAAGCTTAATTCATCATTTTCAGTTGTTTCAGTCTATCCAACCCGTCCACCAACGTTTACTTTTTCGTCGTTTCTCTATTTCTTTGTTGAATCTCCGTTCTCATTCTGTTTCCATTTTATCTTTTAAGGTTACCATTAATACTGTGATCTTATCTTATACCTTCTAGTTGTCCTTTCTTATTCGTTGCTTTTTCTTATTTCCATGCTCTCATTTCTTTTTTTTTTCTTTTTTGCTTTTTTCCATTCAATTTTATTTCTTCAAACTTTCTTTCTTGTATGGATGAATTTTATTTCAATTTTATTTACTTTTTTTTTTTAACTCTCAATTATTAATATGTTTGATATACAAAATTACTTTGTATTATACTCTAATGTTAATATTAAGACATTTCTTCACAATTGTTAAACTATTTTTATAAAAAAAATTAATTATAATATATATTAATTATAATAATTAAAGAAACAAAAAATTATACAATACTATATTTGAAATTGTTAAGCTTACCCGCGTAGTTTTGATTTCGTAAAATGCGCATGCGTAGTATCAACTCCCTTCTCTTCGCGTAAGGTATAAATAGCAATCCGCTAGCGTATTCGTATTCTATTCGTAGCCACCTGTCGAGGATTGAACTTCGGCTCGAGTTTGTCAAGAGCAAAGCTATTCGTATTTCAAATTTGTTCCGATTTTTTTCATTGAGCGAAAAACAAACATTTAAATAATCTTGTTATAAATCAATTGATGCCTTTAGATACTTGATTAAAAACTTTGTGTCAAGATTTTAGTATTTTAAAGTATAGAAGATATTTGAATAGATATTGAAAGATACTGTTGCAAAACTTATTAAAACTTTAAAAAAATTTAGGTTTACAATGAATTTATATAAGAATTTTTAAATATATATTTTTTCTGAAATTCAAAGTACTATTTTATTATATTAAATTTATATTCTGCTTTTAATATTTATTTCATAAAAGCTGTTTTATTTTTTTCGTTACTATCTGATGAACAGTGCTTGTTTGTAAGTATATATATATATAGTGATTTTATCTATAATCTTAAAATACAAATTTTATTATTCAACAAAAAGTTCAAAAGTTCACAACGCTTATTTAATTTTAGAATATATGCAAATTGAACCATATAATCTACTCGATTAAACATAGCACGCAAACTTCATATTTTTCCTCTTATTGTTTCATCTTTGAAGTTTTATCTGTTAGAATACTATCTATTATGTGATTTACTTTATGCCCAATTTTGTTTTTCTGTTTTGAATTTCAAGCATGCAAATTAATAAAAAGATACGATCATTCGTATTTTTTACATTTTAATATATAAAATTATATTTTATTTGTATCTTGAATGTAATAATTAATATCAATATTTAATTTAATCAAGTTTTTACATTTCTCTATGAATAATAAAAAATAAAAGATCGATGAAATTTTCAATATTTCATTCAAAAATTATCAATATTTGAATTAATTTAATATTTTGAAGAATAATCTTATAATAATCCGCTTGTATCATTTTATAAAACGAAATCTCTATTTTCACTTTCATAACTCGATTTTCCTCTTAAAACTTGGAAATAAAATGGAAAAATAAAAATCATCTTTAATTATCTCACAACACTACCAATAATTTGAGTATTATTTATCAATATATTAGAAAATATTTAAACAATTTTTTATTGGTTTTAGCAATTAATTATGACTCCCACGAGTCCAACCGTTCAGTTAAGGCTTGTTCTCACGGTACTAATCGTCATTGATGGTTCTGATAACTCACGTCCTCACTGTCAGTTGTGGCACGTACAACCTGCATTATCTACTGGTAAGACAGCGCATCAGGTCCATGGGGAAGTCATGTTCCAAAGGATTTACGAGCATAGATCAGAACGAGGATGATGACAGAGACCTTTCAATCTATCGAATCTATTTATGGTGAGTGATCTTTCTGTTAATCATTTCTCATTTGTAGAAGAAATTCTGAGAATTCTCAGTAGTTCAAATTTATCAAAATCTTGAATTTTACTCATTATGTTAAGAAACCTGTTGGAAAAAATAAAATGGCCAATATCAGACTATAAATTAAATTAATATTTTTTCAATGATTTTTATCTAACTGGTAAAAATAGTGGTGAAGTTAATTAGAAGCATGCAATTAAATTACAAAATAAATTGTGTATAAAGTTGAATGAAAGGGTAATATAGGTTGGCTCCTCTAATTTGATAACTTCAGATAATTTTTAATGAATGGTAGAAGGAGATAATGTGTTGTAATTAGTTTTTCGTAATTGGACGTGTAAAAGAGATATAAAAATCGATCAAAATGATAGAGTGAATAACGAAAAATATTATGAAATAAATTTCCATTCTATGCAATTAGAGTTTTTTAAAATAACTTTAAAAAAAGAATGAACATATCTTGATAATTAAGTCAATCTTTGAATATTTTAATAAATAATTATTTTCTTTATTCTATTTTATTAAATTACATAAAATTCTATTTTTAGTTGAATTCATTTATATTACATATATTTATAGATATAAAATATTCCATTTCAAAAAAAAATATAAAATATTTCATTTAAAAAAAAAATATGCCAATATCATTTTGCATATATTCTGTGTCTATCGGCAGAAGAATTAATAACATTAAATCATATTCCGTTCTTAATTCTTCTTTATTCAATTTTTGTTTAAACATTTTTTTATGCAACAAGCAATTTAAGAATTATTTTAAAATATCAAGTTAAAAGATTCATTTTAAAGTAAAGAAGGACATTTTAATTAGAAAAGAGTTAAAAAAAAATACTATAATGAAGAAATAATGTAACAAAGAATATTTTAATACTAAATACTAAACTTTCAAATTGTTTGAAATTCAAACATCTCTTATTTCTGAAAATTTTTATTTTTTTTTTTTTAATATTTTAGTTTAATGAACCACGTAGATAAAATCAAAATTTTATTTAAAATTATATTGTTAGATTAAATTAGATTAAATAGATTAATTTCGATTAATTAATCGTAAAAAATTGCAGTTAATTCAATCAATTTATGAAACTCTGAATGGATAATTAATTAAAAATATCGATCATCAATTGTCATTTAATAACATTAAATGTCAATCATCAATTATTAATTTCTAACCGAAATTAAATTAATATTCTATCTATATATATTCATATACAAATATCTATTAGATTAAGTGAATATTGTTAACCATCGAAGCTGATTGAGATACTAAATTTGCAGATAAATTCAATTTCACGCCACAGAAAATTTAAATAAGTAATCATATTCTCGATTAATAATTAAATACTTACTTGAATCTTTAATTTTTTTATTCAAAGTCGTGCTGTTATAGGATTAAGTAATTTATCTAATACATTGTTTTATCATGCAATAACAGTGCAAAATAATTGAAAAATAGCTATATCTGAAACATTAATTTTCTTTTTTTCATTTGTAAATCCGAATATTGATTTGCATTTCTATAGACCTTTTATTTCATTTTTCTCTGTATATGGTTAATGCTCACACAATTAATCATTCAAATTTAGCTTTGCACATGGTAATTTTTCCTTAAAAGAAAAATATAGCAAATATATTTCGATACTTTTATTAAAACTTCGAATTACGATTAACATAACCTATATAATTTTCAAGTTCATTATTTATATTTTATACTACGTTATATATATTTTATATATATATTTATAGTATGTTTAACTAATGTTCAACATAATCAATTATTTCATCAATATAAAAAGATTTCGATCAAAACGAATCATTATTTCATCAATATAAAAAGATTTCGATCAAAACGAATCATTCGTTTTTAACAAGAACAATATATGAAATAAAATTAAAATCAAATGATTAAAGCATAACAAGAATCCAATGAGAACCCTATTAAAGTTTAGATTATCAAGGGTCATTAGCTCGGTAACGAGGTATCGGCTCATTGGGAATGTTTATAGGAATTCTGTCGTTCTTTATCATACACATCGATTATGTACACCGCGTAACATAAATATTGTTTGTAACGGAAATTTATATCAGTCCCGATAAGCATAGTTAATTTCACATGTATAGAATTTACGTAGAAACTAAATTTTCGGCATCGATTCATCGCTCGTGCATCCATTAATTAAGAGTTACTTCGGGATTTCGATAAACGTCGACCGAGACTGATTCAAGCGATAATTACCGTAGTTAGAAAACTTATAAATTACCAGGTAATTTAATTCTCGATATCGATCGAAGAAAATCACTGTGCACAAAGATTCGACCAACTATACTTTTGTTTCGATTAATTGCAAATGAAAAGAATAATTTGTCTTATAGAATTATTTTTTTATTTCGTGATTGACACCGATAGAAGAGAAAATTCACACTGATTGCACTGGTTCCATTTTTCAATGTATAACAAAGAGAATGATACAAAGCTTTGTTTTACTAAAAGGTTGTATCATTAGTAACCACATCGAAAGTAAATGTTTTGTTTTCGTGTGTTAATTAACGAATTGATGAGAAATTAACATGAAAATTGGTCTAAAGATACTAGTTAATTTTATGTATTGGGATATGTGAAATTGAAGAATAATGATTTGGTAATACTGAATAGAGTGGAAATCCGAACTCTAGCTGAGTTTTCTATTATTTGAAATATCAAATGTCGAATGTCACTCCATCTATAAGAACAAATATCTTTTCAATATCATATAATATAATTACAAATATATATCATTTATAATATAAAATAGGTAAAAAATTAATTCATTAAATATTAAATCATTAAATTCTTGAAATGTTATTTTTAAAATATTATTTATAATATTTAATATAGTAAAACTTTGTTCATATGAATTTCATTTATAGGAAATTTTTTAGGAATATGCTTGATCGTATGAACTTTAGCTGAGTTTACTATTATCCTAACTGATTCTGCGTGACTCCATCTATATAATCTTTATGATAAAAATTAAAAATTTTCATTGTATGATATAAAATAAGTAAAAAAATTAGTTTATTAAACATTACATAGTTATTATACTTGCAATATTGTTTCTAAATTTATATTTGATACAATGGAACGTTGAATGAAGTGTTAATAGATATAGTGATTGGTTATTCAAGTTTTACGTAAGTTATTATTTAAAATATTGCCTGTCATTTATATAAATATAGATACAGCATCTTTATGATATAATATAAGTTAAAAATGAATAATTGTGATATAAACTAAATAAAAAATTAATTCATTAAATATTAGCTTTTATCATTAATTATTATGCATTTTAAGAAAAATTAAACCTGTTGTGGATAAAAGGATAGATTATAAATGATAAGTGAAATTTTAATATATGTATATGTCTTTCTTTTTTTTAAAAAAATTTTATATTCGAAAAATAAAATTAAAAAATTGATTAAAATGATACAATTTCGAAATTCCTTTGATTTTATTCTATAAAAAAAACTCGATTAATTTCTATTACCATTTCTAAATTTGTTACGGATTTAGGTATTTATAGAATTCTGTGTGTATCAATCATGCATGATAACAAGCGTTGCAAAATTCATTACTTCCTGAGGTTGTACGTGGTTTTCGCTAATGATTATTTAATCATTAGTTGGTATGTAATAATCACATTTCTTTCTATCAAATGCTTTATTCGATAATCGTTGTAGGCGAATCTCATATGAATATATATTGCAGATATAGAAACATTTTTCAATATCGAAAAGATACAAATTTTTCTGTATTTGTATTGAAATTAATATCCAATATTACATTTGCACTCGTGTTATTATTATGAGAATAACAATTTCAGGAAGATTATAAACTGCAATTGGACAACTACAAGCTTGTGTTAATCTGAAATATCCAATTTCGAGTGGATTTCGTATAAAGAAATCGTAATAATATAATCCTGTTCGTTTGATAAAATAGATATACTGAATCAATTAGATATTTAATTGATAATTATCAATTGAAAAAATTAAATTATTAGAAAAAATTCATTTTTAATTTATTATGTTATTAAATCTTTAACTTTTTTAAGTTTCAATCTTTTGAAATACTAATTTGCAATTTTCTAAAGTATGAAAAATTACAAAAATTATTAAATATAGAGACGTATTGCATGTATGTATTTATAATAATTTATAATAAAATCTAGTTAACTATTATAAATTTTTCTTTCTAGTTTCTTACAAATGAACAAAATCGACAAAGAAGCTTCTAATTTAACTAATTTAATTTAATTAACACTTTCTCAATACATCTATCTTCTCGGATAATTATTATTTTCTATATCTTATCATATGGCAATTAATTTGGTATTAACGTATATTTTTTATTATTTTTTATCATTGATTCAATTAAATTAAAAGGTTGAACTTATAGATTAAAACAATATTTCTTGATTATAAGAGGATAATAATTACCGATAAATTTTGAACCATTCGTGACTAATATGCATATGCATACACAGATATGTATATGTATATTGTACTAGATATAGGATACTTTGAGCAGGCAGCCCACTTGCCCCCCTTTCCGCAGGGCAAAACGGCAATCCCCGTAAGCGAGGAAGTTCATTTCGGGTTTTACGTCCGTCACAAGTGTGTTCCTCCACTCGTGGCCATGGATTTAGCGCAGTAACGAGGCCTGATAAAGCCACTCAACTCCTCGCTTCGTACCACCGCGGAAGTCACGATGACCGTCAGATCATTTCTATATTCGACCGACTGTTGCTTTTTCTGTCTGTTTTTCACCGAACATGCTTTTGTCTGCCATTCGCAACTTAGAAACTGTTCCTTTGTATCAAATGATTACGATATATATGTGTGTGTGTGTGTTACAGTAACTTAATATTACATATATTATATTATATAATATATTATATAATAATACATTAATAAATTATTTATACGCCACATAGATATTTCATCTTTGGTAGTAAACAAATTAATTCGTTCTCTATAAAATGAAATTTAGAACTAATACAAATCAAAGAAATATATTGGAAATGTCAACGAAAAGTGTGATGGAATCGTGCTCTATATATAATATATATAATCTAACCTAATTTTATATAAAGATTATCTTATATAAGTTTATTAAATCATACTATATAAAAATCATGTTATAAGAATTTCTGTTCTATTTGGTTATATTTTGATGACAAAATTACAGCTATAAATAAAAATAAATTTAGCTCAACTGCTACTATGATAGAAAAAAAAAATTTTTATCTTTATTATTTTAATCTTGAAATTTGAACGAATAAAAGGAAATTTGAATAAAAAAAAAAGATAAATAGCTGGAAAAATATATATCAAAATAAATGGTAAATATTTAAAATAATTTATAAACGTTTATTAATAATATAATATAAAATCGAAAATATAATTATGCAACAATTGTTTATTACATAATTCGAAATTATTAATTCTTCATATTATTAATTCCAGGAATCCTTTTATATGAAATTATTAATAAATAAATTTTATAATAAATTTCATGATACAATATAATATACAATATAATTTTTTTAAATTTGTCATAAGAATTCAATGAAAGTGTAATTCTCCACGACATTAAAAGATAAAATGTTTAAAGAATTTTGTGAATTAATGTATCATACTACATAATAAGTAATAATTAAATTTTGAGGTTAGATCTAAAATGGAATGTTAATAGATGCCGCGATATTAAGAGATGAAATATTTAATGAATTTTGCAAAGAAATTATGAAAATCACTACATTTCTAGAAGATTACAAAAGACAACAAATCATTTTTGAATTATCATAATGATAAAACTATTACGTATTTCTGACACGCTCATAGACACGAATAGGATGTCAACAGGTGAGACCTTCGTGCATTTTCCAACATTTTCCAACACATACTGGATTTCCTTCTTAACTTCCTATATATTCTTGTTCATTATGCAGTTTACTTTGTTTGAATAAGAATCAAAATTTATTGGAATTGTGAATCTTAAGACACTTTCTTTTATTGCATATCGGAAATTAACAATTTGAAATTTTTTATAAGAAACAATATCAAGTTTCATTTTGAAGAAAATTAAAATTAAGTTTGCATGCAATGAATACATTGAAAAATTATTAATTAATAATTAGAAAATAGGAAATAGAAAAATAATATTTTAAATAATTTCATTATCAAGTGTGAGATATTTATTTGATAGAATAATTCTTAATTAATATTTTTTTGGACATTAACATTAATTATAAGTGTACTGAAAAATCTTAGGATTTTCTATAATTTTTAAGATAAGATTTTCATCGTTAGTATATATTATAATATTAATGATGTTAGTATTCCATAATTTTTTTTATAATCGATATTATTATCTTTTTGTGACTTTGAAAAGGTTCAGAATTATTGCAACAGAGAGGTAATATATTCCGAGGAATTAGATCAATCCAACTTAAGCTCCGCAGCTTACAATTAAGGGTATTTCTCTCAAAGAGGTGAAACACGTACCAATATAAACTTTTTACCTTATTTGAATCACTTAAACCACTGAAATTTAAAGTCTTCGTCATCTACTAAATATTTAAATATAATGTCTATTTATTTAAAATAATATATCACAAAATTTATTATTAATAAAAAAATCGATATTAAAATGATTTACACTAAATTCTTATTTGAAATTTTTTAAGTATAATCGCATGAATAGAATACATTTAAAAAATCATTTTTCTTCGTTTATCATAATTCTTCGATATCGTTTCAAGTGTCTTAACATAAAAACATTGCACTGTTTTTGGCAAGCATGACCCAGTTTTCTTCAATATTTATTCAAGAAATTAAACTATTTTTATTTATTCAAACAATAATGAATATAAAGTTATTGTATTATTGATATTGTATTTTTGAACTAATTTTAAAGTTAAAACTGATTCTCCATTTATTTATGAAGTTTCATTTATTATTATACCTGTAATAATTTAGAAAAAAATTGCAAATGAATTTATTAAAATTTAGATTAAATTATCTTAAAATTAAGTTATCTAACGCAGATATGATAATTTGTACATAAAGGCGCATTATAGTATAAAATAATAAATATCGATACTGATACTCTTCACAGATTTATTTTAAAATTATTGTACGATTTATTATACCTATAAGTAATCAAACAAAAATTTATCACTTAATTTATCGATATTTATTAATAAAATTTAAGTTAAATTAGGTTAAGTTAGATTACCTATAGGACAAAATTATAATGATTTATACATATTGCCTATATATAGGTAATTGCATTGTGATGCAAAATTATAAGTATTAATATTTTCATTTATGTTCAATATTTGATTTATTATACTCGTAATAATTAAACAAAAATTTGTCAATCAATTTATCAATACTCATCAATAAAATTTAGATTAAGTTAGGTTGCCTGTAGTTCAGAATTATAATCTTTGTATGAGTTATCACATAGGCGTATTCCAGTATAAAATCGAGCTTATAGTCTGAAAAATAAATTCCATAATTACCATTTACCAATAATTTACATCACTTACACAATCTTCTCGTGCTTATTTCAGTATCTGCAATCGATTTTCCAAAAATGTTCCATGAATTTATTATTGACATTTTGTAAAATATTAAGATAAAAACCGTATATAGAAATTAGAACGAAGATAAACATTTTACAAAAAAACAAAATTTATCGAAATATTTAAGAACAAAAAAGAACAATTGCGATTCATCATCGTATATATACATGGCAACGTTCGTTTTGAGAGTGCATTACCCTGTTTTGTCATCAACATGCACGCATCATGTATTCATCAAACTCGATTCGACATGATTATATAGTGCTATTTCTGAATGTTGACACCTCGTGAGAAGTCCACTTACAATTCTACAATAATTCGATGAAAATACACTTGTATTTGCTCCATTATTTAACTTAAAAAAGATTTTATTGAATCGTGAGGGAATAAAACTCGTCCACAAAAGTGTACGAATATTTTGTCTCTCGATCAGTGGACACGTTAAATTTGAGGATTCTCAATAGTGATCTTGTAGCGTATGCAGAAAGTTTCACGTATAATCTCATGTTTGGTCTAACTGTTATCGAGGGCAGTATCCCTCGGATGTGAAGAAATTCAGCGAGGCGAGTCCGTAAACGATAGCCAACCGGAAGTGGTTTCGTTCTCCATAGTATAGATATACATCCTAGTGTATTTCGGATAGTAACCGATCTCTGTAGCGATAGGAACGAGCAAGAGTTCTGAAGCAAGAGTAGACAATCATATTGGAGAATTAGATTTGAATTGAAGCGAGAGAAATTTTCAATTTTATTTTGAACAACTTAAAATTTAGATTAATAAATAGTAAATTATGAGAAAAATTGGGAATAAACTTTTACAAATGATATGTTTTCTAAATAAAAATGAAGAAATGATCCAATTATTATAATTTAACATTAAATGTTAAATATTTGTTAATATATTATTTAAAAATTCAGAAATTTTTAAGTATATAACTTAAAAATCATTTACTTAAAAAACAATGATATTGTTCCAAAAAAATCTCACAATAAAATGGTACAGATAAGAGTGCTTTCTAAAAAAAAAATATATATATATATATATTTATTCATTTTAAAATTGATATTCATTCAAAAATGATTAAATATTTATTTTTCTCATCATAAAAATAATATGAAGATTATCTTTATCATTTTTGCAAATATATAATTAATAAATATTCAGATATGTAAATAAAAGATGTGAAATTTTTTTTCGTTGCATATTTTCATTTCGTTAGCATGAACAATCATATTCTAACAATTAATTATCGATTATTAATTCTTTTTATTAATCTATTTGCAGTTCCTGAAACAACTTTCTCACGATTCCAGTTCCGACAATGAGTGAAGAAAATGATCTCGACTTCAATCTATTCTTCTCATGAACGAACACTTATCAGGCCGCTTATCTACATGCATAGTCCGTAATCTTTTCCTTATACAACTTTCCTCTGTGTACACATACTTGAGCTCCACTTCTCGCATTGTCTAGCTGCTCAGTGTAACGTACGTATGCTAGAAGATGGCTAGAACAGATATTTACGCTCTCACTCTATTCCATCTCTTGCCATCACATATATTATCATTAATGAAGCAATGACAAAAATCGATGATGAACAGAATTAATCATTAGCTGAAAAATTAATTAGTTAAAATTTTATAATAAAATTAATTTAAATAATAAGTTTATTTAAAATGCTCGAATAACATTTATTCGTAGCTATTATAATTAAACATTATATAATCTCAATTCAATTTTAAAGTTATTGAATGTTTTGAATAGTAAAATTGAAATAACTTTATTCTTAATTTTAAATTTAAATTCAAATTTTGTCCATTTCTGACGATGGATATATCGAGAAAATGAAATAGAATGATGATGTCTTTCAATCAAAGGAATTTTATTTGTTTATAATTTATACTTTAATTAGGAGGCTACGCCAATGTTATAAAATCATACTATTTCTCGATTTGCCCATCGTCTTAGCAATAATGATAGCAGAAAAGTTGAAATAGAATGACACACTTGTCATTTTCTGAATGTAGTATAAATTAGAGGAGTATAGTAATTATATAAGAGAATAATACAGATATATACTATTTAGATAGTCAAATATATACAAATTAATTGAGAAATAGAATAGACAGATAGTAGTCAAACAAGAATTAATAGTATAGATATATAAGAATCAGATAGAGAATATTATAGATATGTGCTATTCAGATGATAGTTCAAGCATATACAGAAGGTGGCTAAGTACAATATTCGGTATTTCTATCTTTTCTATCATCGTTATCATTATTGATTAAAAACATTAACAAAGATTAACGATGAGTATACCAAGATAAAGTGAAATAGAATTACGATTTTGTAACATAGCCTCTCGATCAAAGAAATTCTGTTATATTTCTATTTCTTATCAACTTTATCATCGGCTAATAATGACAATGCGTAATGGCAAAAAAGATGGAATAAAATGAGAGTGCACACTTTGTCCTTTATTCTTTTCTTCTGACAAACAGACAGTATTTTTACGTACAGCGATATCCTCCATTTCTCGCGCGAAAGTAGTGCCACCAGTGGCGCTACAGCAAAATATACATCTGTCCTTGTGTTAAATGGTCTTCCCTCCACATGCGTATAAACGCATACTCTGGTGAATGCACGAATTCGGAGGTTTCTGGACAAAGGGTGAGCAGAGAAGGGAGGTGTTACGCTTCGTCTGGTCCTCCGTGAGATTGCACACCGTGACCAACAAACTACCACGGTTTACGGGATATAACTCGGGAGGAACGAGCTCGACAAGAGGGAAACGGAAAATGCGGGAAAATGGAGATGGTCAGGAAAGAATAGTGTATGTGAGAACAGGGAAACGTACTGGTTCAAGAGGTACATACATAGTATGGTGAGTGTGAAATCTTGATTTTAGGTTAGACTTAGGTTCTAAAGAAGGTTATTTTTAGGTTATGAGAAATTGAACAAAATTTATCTTTGAAAAATAAAATGAGAAAATGTAGATTTTTCGTAAAACTGAGGAACTATCTTTTCTAATTTTTTTTTAAGAAGTAATACTATGAATATATAATTATAATTTAATTTAAATTAAATTAGATCTAACCCTAGTAAAAATCCTAATAAAAATAATAATGTTCAGGAATTTGTTCTAATAAAATTACTGATTGGTAAATGTCACAATAATTTTCAATGTATCTATATTTTTTTAAAATATACATCAATACCAAAAGTTCACAATCTTTGAAACTTAGTTCCTCGATCAAAAAATGCAAATTTTTTCTAAAAATGATAATTTCTTCTCTGATTTTGATTATATTGTTATAGAATTTTTTAAAGATTTGATATTAAAATTTAGGATTTATGAGATTTAAAAGTAAAATCGAAGAAATAATAAAGTTAGTTGATTAAAAAATATAACAGTAGTTTTAAATTACATTAAGTTCTTTGAAGAGTTATAAATTAATGTCAATAATTTATAATTTTGAAAATAAATATTAAAAAATTTTGAAGTTAAAGAAAAAAAACCTAAGAAAAATGAACTTACTGTTATAGTAAACATAAGGATTTTGTATACCAATATTAACACATTATACATATTTATAATATATCATTCAGTGTTTCACTAGTGTAACTATTACGATATAGGCGGCAACAGAGAGAAGAAAGCTCTCTAAGCTTCAGAGCTTAACTCGAACGGCATTGAATTAAGTTATCCAGGTCGTTGACGAATTCCTTTTCTCCACGGTCCTTAACTTTATACATAGTTGCCACTTAAATAATGAGATTCGTGACACTTTTAAACCTGTTAATATTTCATATTTCCTCGAAGAAGGAAAGTGGAAATTATTCTTGGAATAATATAATATAATATTCCAATATTGATGAGAATTTTGATTCTTGTATCTTTTTTCTTATTTTAGATAATGTATCATTAATATAAAACGAAAATTTAAAATATTATTTAAAAAATGGCAATGAATATTAACAAACATTATTAATAGCATAATTAAATTGAAAAAATTCTTAATATAAAATATAAATTATTAAAATGTAGATAGATAAATACCACGAATAAAAGTATAAAATTACTAAAAATAAAAATATAAAAATTAAGTTTCGAGAATTTGTAAAGCGTAATAAGATTACTATGCATGAAATCGAAAACCAAGGAAAGAAAATGAGGAGATGAGATGGATTATAATATAGTGTTTCTTATTCTATGAGAAAAAAGCAATTATAAAATATGTATCTTAAAAACAGAAAGAAGTAGTAAAAGAGCGAAAAAATAGGATAAACTTTTTACGATGTAAACGATATTACCGTGAAAAACTAAGGTAGAACACATGTGGAAATAAAAATATTTAACAACGTTGAAACATACAGAGCATACGGTAAAAATTTAATTAGTAATAAAATAAAACGAGTATTCATATATTAAGAAACGAAAAGACGTGTTTTAAATGTGAAATGTGAAATATATTGATATCTATATTGATAACTAAAAGTTATATAAATACAATTTGAATATAGCTTATATCATTCAATGTCTTCAGTGGCTCACTCTAATAATAAATTTCTTAATTTAAAAATTTAGACATTAAATCGATAACAAATTTGTTAAATAAAATCATATAATTTTTAACTTTCACAACTTTAATCTTTTAAATTTTAACTCTCAAAAAATTCGAATTTTAAAAATTTTTTTTTTTTCAAAATTTTAATTTTTGTTACTTTAATTTGTTAATTTCTTCAGCTAAATTTTAACTAAATTTTAACTTTTGCAAATTCAATTTTCAAAATTTTAATTTTCACAACTTTAATTTTCAAGATTTTATTTTTTCTGTTTTACAACTTTCACATTTTTTAACTTCTACAACTTTAACTAAATTTTAACTTTCCCAACTTCTTTTCCCAACTTTCAAAAATTTCTTCTACTTCAATTTTCATGTTTTTTTAACTCCACTTCAATATTTCAATTTCACTATCCAAAATTACATAATCAAAAAAAACATCTATCTATCATGAGTCATTTTCAATTTTCAACAATACTGAATTTTCCTTTCTCCTTTAAAAACTTAAAAAATCATATTTCATTTCAAACTTCAAAATACAAAAATTTCTCTCCACCCATATATCTTTAAAACACAAAACGAGTAGTATCGCGATAGAAATACTAAACAAGAGGAGCGATCAGAATGGCCCCTACTATTCTCTGACCAAGTACAATGGTGCAGATGCTTCTCGGTGGTCTTTTAGGGGGCCTGTGTCGAAATGGTTCCGCATCGGGGTTCCTTTTCGCGTTACACAGGTTTATCAGAGAAGGCAGCCCCCTTGATCAAGGATGGGACCCACTCAAAACCGACTTCGACCTCGTGGAACACCCCTTTGGTTCGATCGATGGATTTTATTTGTGCTTTCCTCGTCTCTCTTCTCCACCGACTAAAACGTGCCTTTTGTGCGCTTCGAAACGTGGCACACGCGTGAACGTGTGCTCGAACAAAGCTTTTATCGATTTTACGTCCGATTTCGTTTCCTTTCTTTTCTTTCTCCACCCTCTTGCCTCAATAATAATATCTTTACACGAGATAATACCACGATCAAAGGGAAATTTAATATATCTATTGAAGAATGTAATGATGTATTGAATCGATGTGAATTGGCCTGAAAGTTTAACCTCTCTTTTGTGCGCGCATTATGGATTTTTGTGTGATTAATTTATTTTTCATGTAAATCTGTTTTATCGGCTGGTGGTAAAATTTTGGAGAATTTTTGTCGTTACGAGGATGAGTTACGTTTAAAAAATTGTAGGATTAACGAGTTTGTATTTTTTGATAAAATTCTGCGATTAAGCTGAATTATGGGATTAATTTGAATTTTTTTGAGTAAATTTGCTTTATCTTTGTTATACTTTTGAATTATATAATTATCGTATGAATTTTAGACAATTTTAGGAATATTAACAAGAATAAAGTACATGAAATATTATTGTTTTTTTATAAAAATATGTATTTTATATTTTTTTAATAAGTTCTCATAGTTAATTATTTATAAAAAAAATAGGAAAAACTATCATAATATAAAAATATGTAAGAAATAACATAAAACATGAAATAAAATCGCAAATTTAAAAATTTGCAATTTTTTGTAAGCAAAACGTAGAAAAATAGAAAACTTAAGTACTTAAGAAACTTTAATCTAGAAAAACATTATTTCGGTTCACGATCTTCTTTTGTTAATGTTTCGAGAGATCCAACTTTCTAAAACACATTAAGAGATTGTGGATGTCCTCTTGCTGGGACAGCCATAAGATCTACTACCAAAGTACAATTTCTCGAAAATCCTAGCTAACCATTCCTTTCATACAAATGTACCCTTTGATGTACTGAAATGTACCCTTCACTGATGAATCCACTTCTTTTCTTTATGTTACAGTGTCACAAGTGTCGTGCTGGTATCTTGAATTTTCAAAATAAACAATGTTTTCAACAGAAGAGACACTCGTTTAACCAAATTGAAAACCACAAGATTTCTTGTAAATTTTTACTAAAAATTTGGTTAGAATTGATAACCTTAAAAAATTCGTTTGGTAAAAAATACATGGATATACTCGCACAAATTCACTATTTTTAACGAGAATATAGAGAACTAGTATACGTTTAGGAAACCACGATTATTAAACATTCCAATTAAAACGAATCAATAAGGTTAATTAGTTCGCATAATTCTAGCTGAATATGGCGCGCTACGAAATGCGTGCGGTAAGTTATCGTGGAATGCAATTTATATTTAGGTAGGTAACTTTACTGGAACGGTGTAATTCATCTCCGTTGCAACTGTGATATCAGTGGTTGGCTTTTCGTTTGTCATATAATAGTGGAAAGTGGAAATCCAAGGATTTATGCCCCAGGTATAATAGAGATATAGATATATATTTATGAATAATTATAAATATACTTATTGCTTTAGTATTAAAATTTCATCATCTCTTAGAATTATAAATTAATTATCATAACTTTTATTTTATATATATATATTTTTTTTAAAACGTGTTACAAAAGATATTTTCATTTTAATCCAATAATAATCTTATATATAATACACTTTATTTTAATTTAATATATTTCTATTTCAATCGATCAAGATGGACATGTTGATTGTATCTTGTGGAAATCCCACTTTCACTCTCATCGAGTAACGTGTTCTAACTGGCTCTTCGAGTCTGGCCTGGAATTGTTGATCACCTTCGTCGGTCACTGGAAGTAATAAGTAAATACGTGCGGTATTTCGTACACAAAGCGAAGGCATTCCACCTCCAGTACAAGTTTAAGGACTTTACGTGGCAAATTCCTCGCATCTAGAGATGTTTAGCCACGATAATCATTAAACCGAGTGTGAAATTGCATAATTTTCTGTGTACATTACGAAAATTACGATTGGAAACGTAATTGAAAATGATTGACGAATAACGAAAAGTTTAATAAAAAAAGTTTAATAAAAAAAGTTTAATAAAAAAGTTTTAATAAAAAAAATCGGATTTTAATAATTTAAAATATATATATATAATTTGAAAAAAAGACTGTTTATAATGAATTGATGATGATGATGCATGATTTATAATGATGATGCAAGAAATGACTAGAAATTAAGATTTCCTCGCTTATTGATCCATTTATCTGATCACAACTTATTATTCTACTCGTTTGACCAAACGATTAGCAATATAATCTACCATTAGTCGAACTAATGGTTGACTTATACCTCTTGTCTGGCCCAGCAAATGCTATTTATCTGATCAAATGATCGATATATTATCGGCCTGACCAAAGGTTAACCTATACTACTTGATTAACCAAATGATTGAAGATGCAATATTGGTATGAACAATAGTCGACCTATACTATTTGACTGACTAATATATCATAATTGAGGATATACTACTGTTGTGGCTGATTTTAAAATATATTTCATTACTTGTCATAAATATAGAAATGACTAACAAATTTCTTCTATCTTTTATTATTTCAATATTTATTATCTGTTTTACTTATTAAATAAGATATTCAATTATGATCAAAATAAATGGAATTGTAAATCTTTGATTCTCAGAATTAAAATGATATAATATTAATCATAAATTCATATAGAATGCTTCTTAATATTTTAAGCAATGGAAGGATTATATAGTACTACAAAAGGAATATATAATATTGATAAGCTTAGTAATATTCAAAGTGTTTCATTGTTATCTACGTTGAAATAGGATAAATTAACGTTTAATTACGTTTAATCTGGGATGAATTTGTTATTCTTTTCATGATTATTCTCTTTGAGTTAATTTTGTGATTATCTTAAGGATTATGACTATTGCAATTGTAAGGAATGATTTATGGTTGAATTTATGCAAGAATTTACAGTAGTTTAGCTCCAAATATTGTTATATTTGAAAATGAAAATGAAAATGCAATGGAAAACTTTGCATATGCACTTGTTTCTATCTTGAATAATTGAGAATATTCTATTGGTCTGATTTATACTATACTTGGTCATAGTCATGTTTGAAACATAGATGGATAAAATTTAATAGTTGAAGTCAAGAATAAAGTTACTTCAATAATTTATTACTCAAAATATCGAATAATCGCAAATAATATTATAGTGACAAACTAAGGTTATAAAAATAGATCAACTATAATAATTATTAATAAATATTACTATCATTTCAAGCATTTTAATAAGTAATTACTTGAAATAATTTTATTCGAAATTTTTAATTTTTATTTTTTCAACAGGTTAATATCCAACTCTGATTTAAAAATATAAAAGTAGCGAGAGTGGTTGACTTGTTCTACTTATTCGGTTATGCAATTAAGGATGTGAATTGGTTTAGCAAATAGTTGACCTGTACTACTTGCTTGGTAAGAATATAAAATTCTTTTACTACTCATTTAATTAAATAATTGAAAGTATATAGTTTTACATTATGTTATAATATGATTAATATCATTATAATTTTTTATTAAATAAACAATTCTAAAAAATTGAAAAATATTAATTAATTAAAATATATGTATTTTTTAAAATCAACATGCAAGTCTGTTTATCTTCACACATTTGACCGTACAGAAAATAGTACAGAATATGAAATTCAATACAAAATTATATGAAAGAGAATATATATTTTATGATATATTAGCCGTGTTATTGGGTATGGATTTAAATCAAATTGAGAGTAAACATTGACATTTCAAAAGGATAATGATTATAAAAGTTGTGTTATACAAAATGAAAAGGGGAAAAATGGCGATTCGTCAATTCAGCGATTGAAATCCGATTGTAACGGCCATCATCGAATATAAATTTGGTGAAAAAAAATTATTTCGTTATTGAAAATATCGATGAATTATGCTGGAATATAAAATAAAAGTTAATATCTATTTTTTATGTCTAAAAAAATTGATGAAACGTGTGCCAAAATGTTGTTAATTAATATTGAAGGTAAAATATATAGATTTTAATTTATGAGAGAATTTATTCTTGCAGAAATATAACAAATATCTCTCTATTATGAATAATAATTTATATTATTTAATACACGTAATTATTAAAATTTTGTTTATTTAATGTAATTAATTTGTTTCATTGTAGCATATGTTTAATATTATTGTGCAAAATAATTATGAAAATTCTCAAATATTATAATATTTGATTATTATCTTGAAAGAAAAAAGTTACAGAATATAATAATAAAAAATAATAAAAATATATATATATGTTACATGTAATGATTCTTATACCTAAAAGGAATTGTTTCAGTCTACAAAAGGACCAATATTTGCCAGCCTTTGAGTTCGATCGAAGAACGATAAAACATGTATCAAAGCCTTTTTACATGTAAAATGTAATGTATCCAGTCTCCATTATTGCCTCAAAGCTTGTACCAACATTTTCTATTTACATATATCTATCTTTTGTTTTCTTTCTTAAACATCGTGAAGAATGTTCAAAAACTTCCATTTGTAAACGTTAACTCTGACTGATGTAGTTCTTGCAATCATTTTACTTTCAATTACTTAACAGATTGTGTTCTATTCTATTTTTGGGATACGTTTTTAAAAAGAAAATTTATCTTAGAAATATAATAATTAATCGAAATAATTACTTTGTAGAATTTAACAAGAAACAATAATAAATTAGAAACTTTAATTTTATTATAATATATAACTTTACATCAAATTAATATAATTTTCTTAACTACATCTAATTTTTAATCTTTTTTTTTTAGCCTTTATCATTGCGTGCTATCATCTCTGCTACGAGAATTTTTTTTGCTTATTATTAAAAGAATTATAGTTAATTATATTATTCTTCAATTTAAAATTTGATTTATACTACTTATCTGCTTAAGGAATCGATATATTATTTGCTCGGCTAATAACTGACTTGTACCACTTGTCTGAACAATGCTCCTCCTACTACAATAACTTCCATAATTAAATATTTTCGAACAAAAAAGAGGAAGACTTTCTTCAATTGAATTCCTGAAATAACACTAACTTTCTATAGAAATATTACATTTATAATATAAAATATTTGCTTTCTGATTTTCTAAATCAAATATTTTGTTTTAAGGAAGAAATCTTAATTCGATCAGTAGATTGCAGATTTATGCATTTATGAAGAATTTTAATCTATAGAAAATCTATAGAATGCAAAAAAATTTATAAAATATCCATAATAAACTATTGCTCGACCACGAGAAGATGAAAGAAAAATTTGAATATTATTGATTAATCCATTATCTGATATTTTTCTTTTCTTAATTCAAAGCAATTATATTTATGTTAAATTTTCTGATAAAGAAAACAAATAAGCATATATGTAAGTATAATTAGAACAAATAAAACGATGTTGTGATCATTTCAAAATATTGGCGAGTATTAACTATTCACAAAATAATTTATGAATATAATAATAAAATCCTATTATTATGTTAACAGATGAACTATGGACTATGGACTATAATAACATTAAGAAAATTAAGCAATGTAAACGAAGATTTCATTTTTCAAAACAATACATTGTTATAATATTTTCGAATATTGTCTCACTTATATCACATGGATAAATTTAATTTTTAAATGGATCATAAAGAAGAGATTTATAATTTGAATCAGCTTTATAAGATTTATAAAAATATTAACTATTCATAAAATAATTTAATCATTATTATGTCAATGCATGATAGCCTTAAGAATGTAATGAAGAAAACAAAGACTACGTCTTTCTTCTCTACTAACAATTTTCTCATAAACAGTACAAAACAGTACATATTATAATATTTTAAAGATAAAACAAATTTCTATTTCAATTCTATTCCTATCATGAAAATTTTAATTTGAGAATAAAAATCTAACATTAATTATCTAATAATTTTATCTAATCTTAAATTTGTATCTTTTTCACAGAACAGAAATTGTCGAAAGCATGACTCCACCTATATCACATAGACACAAATTTAATTTTTAAACGGACAGACGATCCAGAAGAAAGACCAGTCCCAGAGAAGTAAGAAGAAAAAGGAGGAGGAGGAGAAAGAGAAGGGTAGCTGATGGCCCGACGATATCTCGGACTCTCGAAACTTACCGGATAGACGAACTCTTCGCCAAACTTTCCTGCTCCAGCTCCTTGATAGTTAAAAGTTTGCACCAGCTTGGTGTTGATCTACTTCACCCACGCTCCGATTAATCGTGATTCCGTAGAACGGAGTGACTTAAGGAAGTAGCCTGTGCAATGTGAAAACGATAACATAAAGTAAATTGAAATAAAGGGAAGACGAAGAACTGCGCGGAATAATTATCTGCATGAGGTCATTCCATCGATATAAAAACTTAAATGAATCGGATTAAATACATTTTTTATTATTAATTATTTGTAATTATTTATAAAAAGATATTAGATCTTGGATTTCTGCGATTTTTTTTCAATATGTTTAATAGATTAATCATTCTGAATGCATAGAAGTTTTACTTAATAGTTTTTGAAACAGTTTAGGTTAGATAAATCAGATTTTAGTTAAAAAAATCAGTTTTTATTTAATTATTTGATCCGAGACAATTAAAATTAACATAGAATTAATATAAATTAATTGATATTAAATTAAAATTTATTTAAGTTTTGGTTTTATGATTTATATTGAATAATTGAATTTTTTAAAATAAATGACTGTCAAATAAGACTTTCACAACAACAGTATTCATTGTAATGATGTTTGAAATTAAAGATTGATATCTTTTTATAAACATGTATTTATCATATATTTTTTTTTTTTTTTTACGAAAAATATTTATTATATAGTATAGTTTAAGTTCGTAAAATGACAAAATTATGTATTTATATAATACATTTTAATTATTTAAGTACAAGAAAATAAAGGATGATCTTTTCAACGTAAGAAGCTGCAAATTGAAACATTGAAATTACTAATAATATCAAACGATGCATTTCACGATTAATATTTCTCGAATTCTAATATTTCCTCCACTATTTAATCACAAAATGATAAACAAAGCGTCGCATATTAACTGTTTCACGTTTCTCTTCTCTTAAATCTTTTAAAAAATACTTCATCTTCAACATAAAGGAGGGAAAAAAATACGAAGTGAAACAATTCAAAAAGGATTCTCTTCGCTAAAACCCATTTAAATGCACACCGTTAAAATGCTAAACAAATGCAGAAAACGACGAAACAGCCTAAAAGAGAGCAAGGGAGTGCGAAAGGGGGGAGAGGGGGTGGAACGACAACAACCTTAGAATATGCTTAAATCTCCACTACGTCTTGGAGAGTTTAGCACGGTTCCCGTGCTGGAAAAATAAATTTTCGACCGGTCGACGAGCATAAAGGGATTGAAGAGAAAAGGACGAAACGAATACAGGGCTGAAAAGAAGATAGAATACCGAGAGAGAGAGAGAGAGAGAGAGAGAGAGAGAGAGAGAGAGAGAGAGAGAGAGAGAGAGAGAGAGAGAGAGAGAGAGAGA